>NW_017306649.1:976934-985824 GCF_000935625.1 Nanorana parkeri | reverse complement strand
TATATATATATACATATACACTATGTACTATTTGTTTGTTGCACTAGATATGGCTTAATAAACCTATATTGCACAAATTGTAGCTGAAAGCTGATTATTTGCTTTCAGCCATGTTTTATACATCACCCCATTTTATTGTTAAAATTGTAACTGTCATTATCTGAATAAAAAAAGGTATACTGAACAATTGTGCATGGATTTGTGAAGCTCGTTTACTAGGGCCAGTGCCAGTCTAGCCCTGAGGTAGTGTTTCAGCAGCAGGTTGTGATATGTACAAAGATTAGAGAATTGATGAAATGCAGGAAGTGTCAGGCAGAGGAATATCAATGGAGCTTTCCCCTGTTGCCTTCCCCTACTTATGATCAGTGGAAAGACATAGCATAATGGAATCTCATCTCCCATGGAGTTTCGCCATGTACATTTTTAATGCTGGCTTTCATACTCTTACTGAAGTTTGTCTTATGGAATAATTTGATTTTGAAGCATTTTACTAGCCTTATTTGTGTGGGGTTATCATATCAGATTTGTTGACCAAGAAGAACAGTTTATGAAGAACAGTTAAGCACCCCTTGTTGGAGAGTGGCTGTGATTTAGCAAAAGTGGGTATGTATAAATAGGCAATTTGACAGAACCCTTTTACTGCCAGATAAGAGAGATAATATCTGTTTTTTTAAATGTATTTCAGCTCTGTGTTTTTGTACCTTGCAGAAGGAATATGTATTTTCATACTGTAAAGAATGAAAAGTGTGCCAACGGGAACTCCTGTTTCATTTTCAAACCAGGACTACAGAAAGGATACTTGAAAGCTGAATGGTCACTAAGGTCAACTATAAATTTACCTATCTCAAATATTTAATATTATGTTCAGGTCCATTGCTATGGCCAACATTAGCACTACAAGTATTGTTTTGTATAGCACTATAAATGATTGTTGGCTGTATCACTCCTTAGGTGATATACAGAAATTACACACAGATATTTATTACCACTGTCCTCCACATATTTAATGTTTTGTTCTAAAAAAATTCACAAAGAAAGCAGAGGGAACAAAACACATTCTGTTCCAGCAGAAATAGCTGATTATTCATAGTTAAGGATGATATTCTTTTTTGTTTCCCAGGAATATATGAAGTGTAATCAGCCAATGATGTTACAGCAAAATAAAAGGCTCCATAGGATGAGGATGTACTTGTAATTTGTGTGATGATCTATTTGTCCCAGAGAGGACATTTTAAAGTTACAATGAACAAGAAACACAAGTTTCTCAAGTAATAAAATTAAAACACTAGCATGGCAGATAGCACTCTGAAGTCCTCTAGTTTTCATAGCTGCCTTCAGACTCTAATTATGCCAGCCCAAATATGCCATTCAATTAGGAGAAAATGAACTATAACTCAAAGGAATTTGTGTGTAGTTGTACAGAGGCCCTTGACTGCTGTTAACTTCCTAAAAGAGTACATGTCACCCAGCCATACATTATAACAATTGCCTGCAAGCAGCAGGTAGTGAATGAAAGATAACAAACACAAGGTATTGCTTCATGAATAATAGGAATACATCACCTTGAATTCTCTACCTAATGCCTTTCAACCAAGTACATGCAAACCGTATTGTAATATGCTCCATTTTATGTATATTGTACCCACACTTCTGGTCATATTAGGGTGTTAATTGGTACAGTTTTGTTAATATTGAATATTTAATTGCTAGATAAGCTATTTTGTGATGTGCAATTACAACTTGCAAGTATTCAGTATATAATCATGACTTAAAAAACACCTTTTTCTTTCTTCCAACCATGGCACCAGTTCTGGGTACATGGTATTTGAATTTGATTTTACAGTTTTGAAATTGATGTTTAATTCTATATATATTTTTTTGCTTATATAATATCTTTATATTACAAATAAATATTTTATATAGCACACTTGACACTGATGTCACAGAAAATTATGTTTCCAAAAAAGTGAGCGCATGCAGATGCTGTTGCCTTTAGACTCCTCACTCACATTGAAACTGTTTGCAGCTTCTCTGAACAGAGTAGGCAGAGAAGAAGACAGAGGGTGAGTCACTCTTCTGTATCATTTACTTGTAAACTCTTGATTCAGCTTAAGCTATTGAGCATTGTAACCACTTGTCCTTTTTTTGAGTAAAGCAGTTAAGGTGGAATATCTGTAAAAATTAAAGTGACATTAAACCCTCAGATTTTTTAACATAAAACAATACTGTAATGTGTGCCTTACAGTAATCCATGGTAGTTTCCCTTCTATTTGCTGCTCTCCTTTTAAATCCTTATCTCTTCTCATGCTGGGGAGAATTTCCATTTTGCAGCTGACTGCCTCTTCTCTGGAATCTTACATGGTGTCTGTGTACGTGCTCCCGACCCGAGCCAGGACTACAGGATGACATCCTCCCGACATCCACATCCCCGCCCACATTAGATTGGCAACAGCTGCTGCCTGCATCCTGGCTCAGGTCAGGAGCGAGCACACAGACACCTCCCAGCTCCTCCTCCTGTGTCAGTATGGAGAGCGGTGCTTGGAGGATTGCGATGTGATCTGCCACAGGAGGCGGGGCATGTGGCGGGGAGGAGAGTCCATTCAGGATGGAGAGTGGTGTACAAACAGTCACCGATCAGCTGAATGGTGAGTGTTTGTAAAAAAGTGAGCATAGTGTCCTTACTATGCCCCAGGTATTAATGAATGAGAAGTGATCTAAATCACTTCCTGTTCACTCATGATTGTGTACATAGTAACTCATACTATATCCACCATGTATGAATGGACAGGAACACTCAGTATAGAGACTTCCTGTTCATTCATAACAGGGGCTGCAGAAAAAGAGATTCTATGTCCTCAATCTCTTTTTCTATTTTAAAAGGGAAATATAAGGGGTCTGTTTTAGAGCCCCGATATTTCCCTAGAGCATTTTCGGTTTCGGCCTGACAATTTTTTTATTTTCAGTTTAGGTCTCAAAATTTAATTTTGGTGTATCCCTAAAAAATTTACATAAGTAAATAAAAGCTGACAATTGTAAGCACCCCTGGCAGTGTTTAATGGTTTCTCTCAAGCCTCTAACTACCACTTTAATAACAGACTTACTGACTAGATTGTATTGGTAAACTGCAATATATAAAATTTTTGCTTTTGGGTTTAAATACACTTTATATTCAGCAGAACAAATCAGGGACATTGAGCAACAGAGGACATTTGGCAGCCGAACTCAGAATATATTATATACAGTGTAACAATTACACTCTAAGCCTCACCCTGCACAGAGATTTTCCAGCTTATGGGACAAATCTTAGAGTGATCGTCACTTGGAGTGGTTAACTCCACAGTTAACCTTTTACACACCCCATCAGTAGCTGCCATCAGGTGTTTTAATGGAAACATGCACTGTTAATAGCATCTGCTGTAGCAATGCTGACCTTTAGTAAATGCCTGTGACAGTATAAAATATAACTGTCATCAAGTGTCATATAACTGTAACAGTAAAATAAATGTGATTCAAATTAATGATACTTAACAAAAAGTTTGTCTGGTTTTTGGTTCCTGTGCAGAGTCCAATTTACTTCAGAGTAAGTCCAATAATGATAAAGTAACTGACTCTCAGAAATGACTCTTAGCATTCCGGCATGGTTGTGGTGGAAAATGAGAACTACAGCTGCCTGTTGCAGCAGCTTTTTATTGACCCTCTGGAGGATGTCACTGAGCAAACTCCCACCAAATCAAAAGAGCTGAGGGATGTGATGTAGGAGTTCTGAAGTGTGTATGATGCTTCAGTGGAAACACATTTTGCCAGGTATTCGCTCTATATCCATATTTCCAGATGGCACAGTTTTACTAGCTGTATGGTAAGTACTGTATATGTATTTCTCACAGGTGGTTGTTACATTCCACAGAGATTACAGTACTCTCCAAGACATTACCTTCATCTGCTTTTCTCTCCAGAAGAATGGAGCCATCTTTGGTCAGGTGGAATACAGCATCAGCATGGTATGAGATGCTGGCTCAGAGATGACACATGCATGTAAATACTGGAACAACATGGTACAAATTTACAATGTTACAATTAGAGTAATCACATGAAGAGAGGATACTGAGAAAATGATTCTTCCAATATGCAGCATGACATAATTACTCCCAATTATTCTAAATGCCACTTCTCAGCCTAGGCACTATGTTTACTTCTCTGTAGCAAGATTGCAGTCTTTATTTAGCACAGTAAATAAAAAATATAGTGTGGATATATGTTATATTGGAAGTGTACTAAAGCATTGAATATATCTCTGTTTACTGTATCACCAACCACATTCAAATTCCAAGGTAAGTTTGAATTTGAGTGGTAGATGTGGGAAATGCCTTAGCACTTAGCAGATATCATTTGCTTATATGTTTTTTGCCCAATGGCAAATATATTTGCATATGTTGTGATGCTAAATTCAGCCAGCTAACAATTTATCAGCCCTATTAGGCTAGAGAAGGCTGAGCAAAAGGTTGCTTGCAGTGATTGGCAATAAGAAATCAGAAATATCTATGGAAATTTCTCCTCCCATTACTAGAACAATCAGGATTACCATATTTAATAGCAATGCAATTGCAATACAGTATACACTACATTGCCAAAAGTATCGGGACACCCCTCCAAATCATTGTGTTTAGGTGTTCCATGAAATTTCCTTGCTACTAAATATTCCGCTATAACAGCTTAAACTCTTCTGGAAAGGCTGTCCACAAAGTTTAGGAGTGTGTCTATGGGAATATTTGACCATTCTTCCAGAAGTGCATTTGTAAGGTCAGGTACTGATGAAGGATGAGTAGGCCTGGCTTGCAGTCTCCACTCTAATTCACCCCAAAGGTGTTCTATCGGGTTGAGGTCAGGACTCTGTGCAGGCCAGTCAAGTTCCTCCACCCCAAACTCGCTCATCCATGTCTTTATAGACCTTGCTTTGTGTACTGGTGCGCAGTCATGTTGGAACAGGAAGGGGCCATCCCCAAACTGTTCCCACAAAGTTGGGAGCATGAAACTGTCCAAAATGTCTTGGTATGGTGATGCCTTAAGAGTTCCCTTCACTGGAACTAAGGGGCCAAGCCCAACCCCTGAAAAACAACCCCACACCATAATCCCCCCTCCACCAGACATTGCACTTGGCACAATGCAGTCAGGCAAGTACCATTCTCCTGGCAACTGCCAAACCCAGGCACGTCCATCAGATTGCCAGACAGAGAAGCGTGATTTGTCACTCCAGAGAACATGTCTCCACTTCTCTAGAGTCCAGTGGTGGCGTGCTTTAAACCACTGCATTCAATGCTTTGCATTGCACTTGGTGATGTAAGGCTTGGATGCAGCTGCTCAGCCATGGAAATCCATTCCATGAAGCTCTCTATGCACTGTTGTTGTGCCAATCTGAAGGCCACACAAAGTTTGGAGGTCTGCAGCTATTGACTCTGTAGACAGTTGGGGACTTCTGCGCACTGTGCACTTCAGCATGCGCTGACCCCCGCTCTGTCATTTTACGTGGCCTACCCCTTCGTGGCTGAGTTGCTGTTGTTCCCAATTGCTTCTGCTTTGTTATAATACCACTAACAGTTGACCGTGGAATATTTAGTAGCAAGGAAATTTCACGGAACACCTGAATCCAATGATTTTGGAGGGGTGTCCCAATACTTTTGGCAATATAGTGTATATGTATGCCTCTTTCCGTCTCCTCAACCCTAAGTGTCTAAGCAGTTTGTCGCTAGGGACAAGCGATGTCACATGGGTGGGGTGCAAATAAGTGTGCAAATAAGATACATTAAGAAATCGTATTTAAAGGATCCATTGTGCAATTTGCACACAAAATGTTTGCTGACATTCATTCGTCTGTATTTTACAGCATTCAGCTATTATTTTCAAAGGGGATTCACCCATCAGCATTCAACACAATATATATTGCCCATCACATTTACAATAAAACAAGATCTGCACATCAGCATGAGCCACAACACAACAGAGATATTCCAATCACAAACAAAATTCACCTTTCATATTTAAAATCAAACAAGATTTGCCCATTAGCATCAGCATCACAGAGAGATTTCCATAACAAGATTTGAGTGTCACATTTAAAATCATATAAGATCCAAACATTAGCAAACATCAAAATAAAGATATTGCAATTGCAAACAACATTTGCCTGTCACATTTTAAAAATCAAACACAATTCTACCATAAGCCGCTGCATAACATATAGAGCGAATTTTCTGAAAATGATAGATGAATGCTATACTATTCTGCATTTTGGATGACTATGTTGCGTTGTACTATTCAGCTGCGCAGGTAGGGACTGATATGATATTGGGAAAGACAAAAGAAGAGTAATAGCAAGCCTCCATTATAAATTCATAATATGATAGAACCATCTGCATTATGACACTTTCCTACCTGATGCTGCTAGTTTTGCATATCACAAATAACACTTATAATAAAATGCAATACATGGGTGAATCAAATTGTGAATTAGTTTTCCTTGCAATGTAAAGATATTTCCACATGAAGGCTATATTGAATAGAACGCTGAACTGGCACTAAGAAAGGTCAAAGAAATGAATACAAATCAGCTATGGAAATATATCATACTGAAGTTTAAACACATTGCATATTATTCATAATAACTACTTAGGATGACAAATCAAAGCCAGTGAGGCATGCAATCCATAATCATTTACTTGTACGGATAGCAGTGGCACAGTATAGTATCAGGCTATCGTCTTTGACAAAGGCTGGGAAAAAAATGGCACACCAATCTGAATTTAACTCAGATTAATGTCATTTTACTTTAGAACTGACTTCCAGTTCCTGCCAAATGAATGGCTAGAGCATAGGAAATACAACTAGCTTTGAAGATAGCTAAGCCATTATCGCTCTAATTTTACTAATTGGAGACAAAACTCTTCGCTGCTATATACAATTAGCTATAATAAAGTTAGCCCCTCAAATTGGGAACTGTTGGTTGCTGTGAAATATGAATTTTGTTCGCTCCGTTTTCAAGTGATGTGCCATATTTCTTTCACACATTTGATTCTGTAAATTGAACACACTGTACAAAATGACTTAATTGCACTGATAATAATTTCCAAAGTCAAAACAAATCCCCTGCTGTTTTAAGAATAAACGGAATCTGTCACAAAAAACCTGTGAGAGGTCTTGGGAAGGATGTTGTTCCCTGACTGGGTCAGCCCACATCTTAGTGGTAGGGAGAGCTCTTGCTATGCTGCCCAAAAGTCAGGGAATGGTAACTTCTATCTGAGGCTTTGTATACATTTTTTGCTTTTAAAGGAAAACGTTCATGAGAGAAAGAAAGGGGGGGGCTTTCCTGACCTCTCCTTCTGAAAATGCTATCTGTCTGGCTGTCATTCTGGCTCAGCCAAGAAATGGATGGGACTTAAAGAAAACACACCTACCTCTTATCTGCAGCTAAGTTTCTTATTATATGTTTGTATTATTATTATTATGATTATTATATTGTTACATCTATTTGCCATTACTTCATTAAATGTTATATACAATTTGATTTTGTGTTATATGATTTTCAGTGTTTGTGTTAGCTTTCTTTGCACACTTCGAAACAAAACTCTAAACACATTAAATCTATTATACTAGTGATAAAAGAAAGCCCCACTCTGGACAAAATCTTTCTTCACTAGTCTGGTAGGCATGTGTACCGAGTAATAATATTTGTTATATTTACCTCACAGAAGCATCATTCACATCAGATCAAGTTACTGTTCTATTTCTATTTTTTTTGTCCAGGGGACCAGATACTAGTGGCTCCTCTCACATCATCAGGGTGACCAACACCCTCACCGTTCAGGTAGTTTGCCTAGGATCTTATGTCAGGATCCCTGACATTGCCCACAGACCCACACATGTAATTTCCACAAAGGAAACTTACATCCTAATGCATGATGGGATGTGTAGTTCCTTGTGAGTCAAGGAGAGATGGGGGAAATGTTGTGCGGCACCACTATCTTCCTATTATTATTATACAGTGTAATACAGGATTTATATAGCGCCAACAGTTTGTGCAGCAATTTACAAAATTGAAGGAGACAATACAATTAACAATACAATTTCAGTACAGGAGGTAGGAGGGCGCTGCTCATGAGAGCTTACAATCTTTTAGAACAACGCCCAGGGAGATGGGAAAGATAAAGTGCCAGTTAAGACATCACAGGTACCTATATTATCGGGTTTTGCCTGCATTTAGATGTTTTATAGACAAAACCTGGTCATAGATAGAATAAGGGGAAAATGGAAAAGTTTATGGATAGGGTTTATTGGATCCCAGAGATCAGTTTTGGAGTTTGGGTTGCACGCGAGTAGGGGGCATGATGCAGGACTGGGATGAGACGATGTGCACCATGAAGCAGTGGTAAAGCAGAAATCTCCCCATAGCCGAGTTTTATGGTAACTATATAACATTACAGAAATGCTGGGACAGGGGTGCACTAAAAGAGCAATTGCCTTTATTGAGCTTCATTTAAAAACATAATGCAATGAAAACTTGTAGGTAATATCATCTAGAGACGAGTTAGTTTATTTTTTTGCAATCTGCCTATGCTAAATTATAGGGATGACAAAAAAGTGGACCAATCAGGGCATCACTTGAGATGCCTGTGCCTAAAATACGTCTATGCTAACCTCTCTAAATAAGTGCAAGTGTTCTTGTATGCACAAAGTGATTTTGTATCATATTAAGAAAAGAAAAAAAGAGAAATAAATATTGAAATAGAGTAACATAGAGTTAGAGCTTAAGATAGGGAAATATAAAGATAGTGATGAGAATGATAGAAAACGGACTGAGATATGATGATATGGAGTTAGATAGAGTAAGATAGAGTAAGAT
>NW_017306649.1:974462-976626 GCF_000935625.1 Nanorana parkeri | reverse complement strand
ATACATATATAATATATATATTGTAATTAAGAATAAAATATGTTCTCCATAGTTAAGACTTTATGACTTGTTACTCTGTTATTGAACTACTAGAAAATTGTAGATGAAATAGTTTACAGCCATAGCTTTGGGGTTCATTTTGAAACCCAATGCTCCATAGAAAAATTGCTGTGTTTTGCTGTCAGATACATACTTTTTGTTTTGAAAAGCTGGTAAAGTTCAACTAATGAAGATGAAAATAAAACTAAATTAAAATTGACATTTTTGGTGGAATAAACTTTTGATTAATCTCGCTATAGGGAAATCCAGAGTTTACTTTAAAAACACTCAGGATGAGAATGAAAAAGCCATTTTGGGTTAATTCACCATTTAAATCACACACAGCTGGCCAGTAAACGAATGAATGGTCAGCATTTCTGGACATGTGCCAGGTTTCAATGATCAAACTTAATAAAACTGCTAATAGTAATAAACAATTCTGGCTAATTCTAGATACAATGTTCTCTAACTTCTAATTAAAATGTAGCAGTGGAGATGTAGGGGTGCTATACTTTCAGCATGAAAGAGAAGAAAGATAATTACTTACAAGGAATCACACAGTTTGCAAGGACAAATAGATCTGGTTAACTCAGTCTGTTGCACTTAACTCTTCTTCATCAAAAGTGATATACGGAACTTTCACAGTGGGCTCAGCGCACATAAGACACAATCGAAATCTGTAAGAGGCAAGGCTATATTTTAATTTGAACTCATGCTGCCAAGGCAAAGCACAAGTGAATACTGATGCCCTTTCATACAGGGTCTAGATGATTAATATTGAAATAACAAAATCCAGAATGTGAACTGGAGCAGCATGGTTCCGCTTTTAAATGCAGGAATATACTAATCTTGAGTATAGTCCATCGGTGAGTAGCATGCAGAGAAATAGAAGAATGCTGTATATTATCACGGCCTTGGGAATCCTCAGTGGATGCTGTATCTTATCCCTGATTCAGTAAATAAACAGTCTGTAAATTGTGTTTGTTACTATTCCCTTTTACTCTACTGTCCAAGACACTGAATACAAATATATTGTTACATTAGGCTTAATGCTGAATTCTGCATTGATAACTATTGCTATTTTCAGTCATGTGACTTTGTCCTTTGAAAAAATAAGGATCAAAAAAGTATCCTTATCCTGGTGTGTTAGCTTTGTAAATTGAAGCTATTGGGGTTGATTTAGTAAAGGCTGTTTACTTTACAAGGGAATTTGCACTTTGGAGGAGACGTTTCCCTTTAGTTTAGTGAATGAGGCCAAGCTCTGCTGATTTTCATCACACAATCACGTGCAGCAAAAAGACAAACATATTTGTATTTATTTTTTCCCTTGCTCATTAATGAGGTTTTCTTTTCAAAGTGAAAATTTACCACATTCACTGGGCAAAGTGAAAACTCCCTTGCAAAGTGAACAACCTATTGCCTTTAGTCAACCCCATTGTGTGAAGCCCTGATCAAGGGCAATGTCTATCCTCAGTACCAGCATAAAGGAGACATGACAATTCCCTCAGCTTTGTAAAAAAGAACTTGTATTTATTTACCTACTGTACCAACAAGAAGGGAAATAAAAAAGACAGAAAATAAATCACTTGGTTTGGCTGTATAATCAAAGGGTTAAAGGAAACCTGTCAGGACAGACATGTAGAAACTACTGTCATTGGCTGTTTTTAAAAATAAGGAATTTTATAAAACATACCCTTGCAGTGGGACTAGCCCTACACTGCAAGGGTTAACTGCACATTTTGGTCTAGGGGAGCAAATAAAGAATATATACTCACTGATCCTCAGTACTGTGGCAGTCAGCATTCAACTCGATCCCCATCTGCCCCAGCTGTGGTATATCACTCAGTGTCCTTGCATTTAATGTAAGTCAATGGACCTGCAATAGGCGTGAGGATGTTATCTGTCCTCTCCAGAGCCCGGGGAAGAAGAGGCTGTGGGGACCGGTTTTGCAGCCAGGCAGGACCAAGGATCAAGTGAGTATATCTGCTTTAGTTCACTTCCCTAGACACAATGAACACTTAACCCTTGCAGTACTGGGGCAGCTCCAGGGCCTTCCCTTTAATAAGGCAGCCTGATGCTGTTGCCTCAGGTGGCACCTCTTTGGGTCACATGGGGGGGGGGGGGG
>NW_017306649.1:960595-974108 GCF_000935625.1 Nanorana parkeri | reverse complement strand
CTGGGTAGCCCCACTGCAAGGGTTAGTTTTGTAATTCTTGGATTTGTAGTCTGTGTGTTCTACCTTCAGGGGCTGCATTATTTTTCCCTTTCTTAGTATAATATGCGGTACTGAAGCAAACTTGTCAGTCAGCAGTGGCAGCTATGCAGCATCCAGAACGTAAGAAAAACATACATTGTACATTGTATTTCTTATATCACATCTAATAAATCACTGGAATTAAATTACCATGCAAATTGTAATCTGTCACACTTACAATGCGATTAGAAATAAAAAGTATTATTTTCTCTATTTAAAAAAAAAGCAGATCATTTCTCCATTAGCAGTTAATTAAATTATACAGCTGTCAGATGATGAAAATAGATTTTGTGTTTTATTTATTTCTATTCCTTAAAAGCACTTTAAGAACATTGTACATAAAGTCTCCAATGTAATTAAGAGTTGGAATTAGCTGCTTGGCTTTTTTAAATCTTTGAGAGATGACAACACACACATTTTATGAATGACGGGTGCACTCAGAGAAGGAACAACTCTTTATGTAGTATAGCCTACTTATAACTCGTGTCTCAGATCATTAAAATAATGACATATACAGTGTGCGAGGAAAATCCAGGTAAACACAGGCAGGAGATAAAACATTATTGCAAATAGTGTATGCAAAAAAGTGACTGTTTTTCTTTCATTCAAATGCTTTTTATGTGCGGGCTTTGTTTCCTGTGTCCTCTGTGTGAACTGACTAACCATCTTCTGTGCCTCCGGCTAGTTATATATTGATTGAGCAGCTTGCCTTTACTCCTTTTGTGATTTACTCCAAGATCAATATTTAGATATTGTAACCAGGATCTCTGTTATTTACTCAAGGACCAACATTTGGACTAGGAGTAGCTCACACTTCTCGAGGCCAGGATTTTCAGTAGTTCAAACTGTAAGTTCACCCAGAACTGAGAATCTGCTCCCTTAAAGTGACAGTAAACTTAGGAGTTAAATCTTAAAAATCCATTCGAGTACCTTAACTATTAAAATAAATGTATCTTATTTGTGTATCACACAGATGTAGATCCTTTGGAGGGTGGCTACTTTTGTTCCCCATGGTCCCTGTATGTGTTGTATCCCGGGGGGGGGGGGGGGCAGGCAGAGCAGCATGGCCGTTCCTCTGCCACCCCCTTTCTGGCCAGAGCATCTCAAGTTCCTAAGATCTGGGGGAAGGGGGGGGATGTGTAAGGACCATACTGGGTCGTCATTGGTTGCCAGGAGCTTGGTGGGATGTTGAACCGGGAGGGAAGATGAATAGCCTGCAGAGGTTTGTGTAATTCTCTTGTCTGGTGGCACTGTCTCTCCTACCTCTGGGTAGCCCCACTGCAAGGGTTAGTTTTGTAATTCTTGGATTTGTAGTCTGTGTGTTCTACCTTCAGGGGCTGCATTATTTTTCCCTTTCTTAGTATAATATGCGGTACTGAAGCAAACTTGTCAGTCAGCAGTGGCAGCTATGCAGCATCCAGAACGTAAGAAAAACATACATTGTACATTGTATTTCTTATATCACATCTAATAAATCACTGGAATTAAATTACCATGCAAATTGTAATCTGTCACACTTACAATGCGATTAGAAATAAAAAGTATTATTTTCTCTATTTAAAAAAAAAGCAGATCATTTCTCCATTAGCAGTTAATTAAATTATACAGCTGTCAGATGATGAAAATAGATTTTGTGTTTTATTTATTTCTATTCCTTAAAAGCACTTTAAGAACATTGTACATAAAGTCTCCAATGTAATTAAGAGTTGGAATTAGCTGCTTGGCTTTTTTAAATCTTTGAGAGATGACAACACACACATTTTATGAATGACGGGTGCACTCAGAGAAGGAACAACTCTTTATGTAGTATAGCCTACTTATAACTCGTGTCTCAGATCATTAAAATAATGACATATACAGTGTGCGAGGAAAATCCAGGTAAACACAGGCAGGAGATAAAACATTATTGCAAATAGTGTATGCAAAAAAGTGACTGTTTTTCTTTCATTCAAATGCTTTTTATGTGCGGGCTTTGTTTCCTGTGTCCTCTGTGTGAACTGACTAACCATCTTCTGTGCCTCCGGCTAGTTATATATTGATTGAGCAGCTTGCCTTTACTCCTTTTGTGATTTACTCCAAGATCAATATTTAGATATTGTAACCAGGATCTCTGTTATTTACTCAAGGACCAACATTTGGACTAGGAGTAGCTCACACTTCTCGAGGCCAGGATTTTCAGTAGTTCAAACTGTAAGTTCACCCAGAACTGAGAATCTGCTCCCTTAAAGTGACAGTAAACTTAGGAGTTAAATCTTAAAAATCCATTCGAGTACCTTAACTATTAAAATAAATGTATCTTATTTGTGTATCACACAGATGTAGATCCTTTGGAGGGTGGCTACTTTTGTTCCCCATGGTCCCTGTATGTGTTGTAAAGTAGCCACTACTCCAAGCTCTGTTCCGTGATGGACTACAATCTCAATACAAATTAGTAAACTAAGGGGGTTACTTACAAAGCTGCCGAAGGCAGCCTAGTAAATAACCCAGCTGAAGTGAGCCGAACGACGTTCGGCTATTCACTCCAGCTCAGTACGGATGACTTTAGTCGTACTGCAGCTGAAATCAGCCATACATCGCTGCCTTTGGTCAGCCGAACATGCTCTGCATGTTTGGCTGAGCCGAAGTGCAGAGGGACTTCGACTCAGCCGATCCAACATGTGGATCGGGTAAGCCGAAGCTCCGGCAACTCACTCGCTGCAGTTCGCCCCTATTCTCATAGGGGCTGAGCGGCAGTGAGTGAATAGCTGAATGCCGCTGAGCGTAATTCGGCTCAGCTATTCTACTTGGTACCTCCGAGGTAA
The DNA here is from genome assembly GCF_000935625.1 of Nanorana parkeri. Classification (NCBI taxonomy): domain Eukaryota; kingdom Metazoa; phylum Chordata; class Amphibia; order Anura; family Dicroglossidae; genus Nanorana; species Nanorana parkeri. The sequence continues at coordinate 971,229 of NW_017306649.1, read as the reverse complement.
CGAGCAGAATAGAAAAAGAGTGAAATGAATGGGGAAAAAAAGAAAAAAAAGACTTTAAAATAATTTAAAAAATTTACATAAATATCAAAATGACACAAGAATTAAAATAGTTGCAAGAAAAGAAAAAAAAGAATATTAAAAATATAAAAAAATGCTGGCAAAAGAAAAACAATTGGGTGGAGCTAGCAGTGACAGCTTGCTCCGCTTAACTGTTTCCTATTGGCCGGCACATGCCAGAGTCTTCTAGCAGGTCCCGGCCAATGAATAATAACTGGGCAGAGAAGGCCGTGACGATCAGGTAATTTGGGGACTCTGATTTGTCATTACAACTGGGCGGAGCCAGCCGTGAGATCACGACTGGTTCCGCCCAGCTGTCATTTGCGTGGAGATTGGTCACTAGGGGTTCATCACATTCTACAATAAGCTGGCAAGTTATTGGATTTTCTGAGGTATTTTCAATAGCTTTACACTTTGAACATACTTATTGCACCAAAATAAGCTCTATGAGGTGTCTACTATAAAGAGAGTGCCCTTACGTACTTCCCTTCTCACTCCCTGTCTCTCTTTGATATACCACCAACAAAGTGGTATGCTTCAAGACTATTTGATACTACATAAATATATTTTAGTTTAGCAGTCCTTTAGCTATGGAATTGCTGTTGTAGATCTATGATACACTTTGAGGCATGATTGTTCACCGAAGCCTAGTGTAAGGAATATTCAGTACGTACATAAAAAGAGAAAGTCACAGTTTTTCACTTCTAGAAGGCGATATATTTTCCTCCTCATTGATGGCTGTCATGAATCTCTTTACTTATGTACTGTTTATCTACAGAATAGCCTTTTCTCTGCATCACTTCAAATACAGCACCAGCACATCCAACATTTTGTCATTCACTCTTTGCTGTGCGCTGTGTTGAACTCTAGATTTGTTACTTTTCTCCTTTGCGGTGTTGCCCTGAGCCTTTCTTCATGTTCCTTTCCACTGATGCATGTAAATAACTGACACCAATAAATGACGGGCTTGCAGCCAGAAGCTTGACACAAGAATATGGCTTAATAACCAATGACAGAAAAAACAGGAAATTGGTAAAGCTCTATCAGGTTGAAGGCTCCCTTAGGCAGTGTTCTGCAAAGTGCACCGGTTGGTTCCCCAGAAAACTTGCATGCAGAGGAAAAAAACCCAAACAGCATTAACCTATTAAATCACAGAAAAAAGACTGAGGAAAGAAATCTCCCTCTACAAATCCTTATAGTTGGATAAATCTCACACTGCTGTTCGAAAATTGATTGAAAGTATTCTCCTAAGACAACCATTGTGCAATTCTTCAGATATGACATGTTCTTCATCCTGAATCTTAGCAACTGGAAATCATTATAATACCTGTATCTAGAGCTCCGCTTCAATAAAGGCTATCATTACTCTCCAGAATGTAAGCTGTCACCAGCCAGAATGTTATGATCTTCAGTTTAGGAGCCGGTCCTCCCTGAGCGCTGCTAAACGAAAAACGAACAAAAAAACAACCCAATAGCAAATAATTACTGCTAAGGCAAATGTAAAAATGACTTCAATTACAAAGAAAGATGTATCTCCACTGAGTGCAGGAGACCCTTATTTGCAACTTAACCCAATTAGATATGGAAGGGCAGCTTTAGGGTATGTGCTCCCTCCACTAATTATCAATGTGTAATATATTTCTAATGAAGCAGATAAAAGGGCAGCAATCAATAGCATCGCTTGTAGAGCTCATTTTATAAATAGGTTGCTTTGAAACAGCCCGGAGATATCAAATAACCTGTTAACAGACAGTCATATTAACAAATCAAACGGGAGATGTGTTACATGTATTTTCTTAATCCTTCTGCTCCTCTGAGGTAAATTATCAGCTTAGTTTAATATCTATGATTTTAAGGTCATACCAATCAGCTTTCCAGAGGTATAAAATATAAAGGGCTTACAAATACAAACAAGGTATACTGGTTGTAAACACCATGTTGAAGAAAGCTCTATACACATTTAAAGAAGATTGTCCATCATCTACTGTACTTTAAAAGAGTAGAAAAAAATACATCAAATAAAAACATATTTGTCCTTAAAATGATAGTCCTATTTTTGTATCCTGCTATACATTTTGACTAAACAACTAACAGTCAATCATTTGGCATTAACAGACTGTTTTATGTCATGGTTCTGTCTTAAACAATTGCTCTGATCTGAGAGGTGGATTTGCCCCTTCTACCCCTATGAACTGTATATTATGGTTTACTGACACCGCCGTGTGTGTGACAAGCATTCCCCTTTGGGTCCAGGGCGGGGTCACAGATGGGGTTTACCAGCTGCCTAGACTGGTGTTTTATAAGATATGCTGTTGGCGTTGATTAGAATTTATACCACTGTGCAGAGGGTTAATTCCTAGTTTTCAGTGTTAGGATGTGGTCACACACCTTTCCCAGCTGGGGTATACAGTAGTTTTCCTGGGATCAGCAGTGTGTGTATTAGTGGGAGACTACATGTAGGTTGTGGTAGAACATACCTGCGGGTCTGAGCAGACCCACTGTTGATCATAGCCAGCTGCGAGGCTAAATATTTTTGTTGTTTACTGAAGTATGCTGACAAAGAGCCCTACAAGAGAATGTCTTTTGTTTAATGCAATGGTGCCAGATAAGGACGGGTAGGAAGCCCTTAACCTCTTGCCATCCGCCCGTTAAGAAAAAAACGGACGGACGGCTGACTCCTATCTGCGGGTTGCCGTCGTCAGACGGCATTTTTTTCCTGCTCGCGCGCGCCCCCTAGCGCGCGCGCACGGGCAGGAAAGACCCGCTTGTTACTACAGCCGTTAACGGCTGTTTCACATACAACCGATCAGCGGCTCTATAGCCGCTGATCGGTTGTATGGCGTGAATTTCGGAGCCCCCCGCGCGATCGCGGGTGCCGCCATCTCCCCCCTCCTGACCCCTCACCTTTAATCCCGGGATCCGCTGCCCCATCAGCGGCCCGGTACCGGCTCGGGAGGGCATCAGGAGGAGGAGGGAGGGAGATCAGCTCCTTGCTGTTCTCCCTCCGTAGTGTGAATGCAGAAGTGATGTGTATTACATCACTTCCGCATTCACCTGTCAGTCATCTGGCTCCTATGCCAGATAGAAGAAGCTGATGAAGCAAATCTGTGCTTCATCAGCTTCTTTTGGGGTCTCCAGGTGACATTAGGGGTCTAGAGACCCCTAATGTCTCCATAAAGAGGACCTGTCAGTGTACCTGTGCTATTATATAGGGGGATGGTATCCCCCTATATAATAGCAATAACAATAAGTGTAAAAAAAAAATCTATATAAATAAAAAAAGTTAAAAAAAATAAAAGTCACAAACAAAAAAAGTTTAAAAAAATAACAGGTCACAAATAAAAAAAAGTAAACCCCCCCACAATGTTTAAGTCCCCCCACCTTCGTTTACGCACATTTAAACGTAAATATGCGTCGCATGCGCCAGCACGCGAAAATGACAATTGCGCTACACATGTTACATATCGCCGCGAACGTCGCAGTGAGAGCAATCATTTTAGGGCCATCAATCACTGATAACACTAAACTGATGAGCGTTAAAAGCTTTTAATGCGTCGCCTATGGCCAATTTTGGGTAATTTAGTTTTTTTGAGGTTTCGCGCGCGTGCGCAATTTTAAGGCTTGACATGTTTAGTGTCTCTTTACCCGACTAGACCCCGTCTTTTATATTTTACCAAAAAATTGGGAAATTATAAATGTTTTAGAATTTAATATAGGGGAAACTGTTTTTTTTTTTTAAAAATCTGTAATTTTTCCTTCATATAAAAAAAATAAAAACCCCAGTGGTGAATAAATACCACCAAAAGAAAGCTCTATCTGTCCCCAAAAAAGGGTATAAAATGCATTTCAGTACAGCGCTGCATGACGGAATAAATGTCAGTCAAAGTACCGCAGCGCTGAATACTGAAAAATGGCCTGGATGGGAAGGGGGTTTAACACCGCGGATGTCAACTGGTTAAACACCCTTTGGCAGCTCTCAGTTTAAAGCTAATCACCCACAATTGGCGGTGGTATGCAAAGGGAACTTAGTTTGATGATCCCTGCTAAAAAGCAAGTTTGCTTGTTGTGAACTGTGTGTACACTGTGCTAAAATGTCATTGACCTAAGTACTGTGAAAAGTATCAGCTTTGATTTAAAGGGATAGTCTACCATTTTGATGAATCTGTAAAGCTGCTGTCTATATATCTTGGGGGAAACTCAGCAGCCAATAGGATATTGTTGAGAGCAGACTGTCTTGTTTAAAGTTTGAAACACTGTGAACTATGCTGCTTAATGGCAAAGTACACTGCTGTGTACATTTCCAGTCTGCAGCGTGGTGGACTTAATAAAGGCATTACTACAGTCTAATGATGCCATGCTGCAAGCTCATCACAGAACTGCACACAGCAGCAAGAAACTAATAGACTGTTGGCTGCTCAGGTGCCTGCTTAGCCCAGGCCACTGAGGTTCAGGAGACTGCTTAGTCCAGGCCACTGAGGTTGAGGTGATTGCTTAGCCCAGGCCACTGATGCTCAGGTGACTGCTTAACCCAGGCCACTGAGGCTCAGGTGACTGCTTAGCCCAGGCCACTGAGGTCCAGGTAACTGCTTAGCCCAGGCCACTGAGGTCTAGGTAACTGCTTAGCCCAGGCCACTGAGGTCTAGGTAACTGCTTAGCCCAGGCCACTAAAGTTTCAGGTGACTGCTTGGCCCAGCCCACTGAGGTTCAGGTGACTGCTTAGCCCAGGCCACTAAAGGTTCAGGTGACTGCTTGGCCCAGGCCACTAAAGGTTGAGGTGACTGCTTAGCCCAGGCCACTGAGGTTATGGTGAATGCTTAGCCCAGGCCACTGAGGTTCAGGTGACTGCTTAGCCCAAGCCACTGAGGTTCAGGTGACTGCTTAGGTCAGGCAACTGAGGTTCAGGTGACTGCTTAGCCCAGACCACTGCAGTTGAGGTGACTGCTTAGCCCAGGCCACTGAGGTTGATGTGACTGCTTAGCCCAAGCCACTAAGGTTCAGGTGACTGCTTTAGAGCAGACAGCAGAGAGAGAGACTGTCAGGCCATAAGAGAAGTGTTGCAGCAGCTTCCAGACTGGACTTTAGGCATGTCCTCTATTGATACCCATTCATGCACAACAAGCCATCTCCTACAAAAGATGCTAATGCAACATGATGTAGAGGCCATTTTATGGCCTCTAAATCATACAATGTACAATTGCATGCAGACCGCCGCTGATAGATGCGACGGTCTGCATGCAATGCGGTCTGCATTTTCTATTTCTCATTTTCTAAAATGAAATCTCTCAGTCCAGTTTACTTTTTTTTTTTTAAATGTGGTGTTATTATTGTCTGTGCCCTCATTAGAGAGATTTTGTTAACTTTCTGACCACACAGGAAGTGTGGTAAAATCTCCCAACAGCTACCTATACAGTAGTAAAAAGGATAAGGCTGCCTACCTACCTATGGATTCTTGCTCCTGACAGGAATGTCAGGAGTACTCATTCTTGTGCTGCCACTGTGCCCATTCAAGTAAATTACAGGGTAACAGCAGCCGCATCTATCAGCGGCGGTCTGTATTCAATTATTATTATTATTATTACATAGTATTTATATAGCGCCAACAGTTTGCACAGCGCTTTACAATATAAGGAAGACATTACAGTTACAATACAATTCAAGACAAGATGGTAAGGAGGGCCCTGTCCCTGAGGGCTTACAATCTAAAAGAGGAGGGGGAAATGATACATGAGGTACATGGTATGATTTCACGCAGTTAAGGATAGATGATTGTCCCTGGATGCACCAATCCTGCAACCAGCGATAATCCTCTATCCCAAACCCCGTGTAATCATAGCACGTATCCTTACATACGGACTGCTGCTGGCAGATAAGGCCACTGTAACCCTGTCATCTACTTCAATGGGTACAGTGGCTGCTTGGAATTTCTGCCACAGGAATCCATAGGTTTTTGCCACAGGAATCCTGGAATGTGGCATGTGTCCCCGTCTAATGGGGCCTAAGGCTGTATCGTCAAATTTTAGTATATCTTGCTAACATCAGTTATGTTCTATTGTGACAAGAGGAAAACTTTTATTTAACTTGTCCAAAAGCTATATAACCTTATAGTATAGAGTAGGCAACAGTTCTAGTGGGGTACCCGCAGTGGGGTATTTCTTATAGCCACTGTGTACACACACTTCTCCTACCTGGCACTGGGAAAATTGTTCAGGGTCCATTGGTCAGGTATAAACCAGGGTATCCTGGCTCCTGGAGTCTAGGAAGATATGAACACTTTTCCCACTTATTTTTATCACACAGCTCGGCATGTCCAAAAATGCAACCAGACCTGGGTACGCAAACCAGGAGAATGGTTAGATGAGGCCACAAGAGAGACTTCATGAACTAGACCATGGTGGTCCTCTCCATGATTTGAGGCCCTGTAAGAACTTCAGGCTGCAGCCATCATTTTGCCAGCTTGATAAGGTCATACATATGGCAGGTTGGTGACTTCTTGATCTTGTAGCTACAGCTGTGTACCTGCTCTGCCCTCATTGAAGTTGTCACCACCAGTTACCGCATGATCTCTGCTTTTAACCAAGTCATAATCTTGGGCATCATCTGCAGTCAAGTTGAAGTATTCATTTTGGGAGTCTTCTGATAACAATAGCACAACAAGTGTTGCCTAGCATTCTTTAGGCCTGGCCTGTCCTTCTACAGTCCTCTCAAAAGTACTCATCTGTTATTATGTAAGAGGAAGTGTCTCTCTGCACAGCTCAGCATGTAAGATAAAAGGAACTAGGGATGAGTGAAATAATTTGTACATATGCTAATTGTATCAATTTGAATGTCACAATTCTAGACTTGAGGAAAAGAAAAACCTATCTATTGTTATATGCTTTCATGTTTTTTTTTGTTTTTTTCAAATATTACCATTGTTTTATTGATTGCTATTGGCAATGAAGACACTGTCCTCCATTTAATAAGGGATCCTTTATCTTTTATGGTTTTATAATAAGACATGTTTTTCTTACCTTTAGGTGTTCATTTTGTTGAAGACTGTGTGCTATTATCAAACTGCATTAGTTAATAGCAACCACAAATGTAGCAAGTTTATACTGAAAAGATAATGCAGTCTGGCATAAAAGAGCAAAAGGTGATTGTGTCGGGTTAAGTTTGAATTAGCTCCTTTCATTTATACAGACAGCTATATGGTAGTGATTCACATGTATGCAAGGCATTTAATAGACTGTTATGCTGACATTTTAATAATGCAAACACTAGACTTCCTCTGTAATGCACTGCATCATCTATTTTAGTTGCTGTGGCTTGCTCTACTGTTATATTTAAATTAAAGAAACATTGATATACAGTAGCAGGCAAAATGCACAAATAGCATGAAGCATTTTTTATAAACATTCGCAGGTGGAATGAACACTTGGCCAAAGGGATAACCTGCAAATGTTCAGTATATGCTTGGTGTAAAGTAGCTGCTTCTTAACAGAAATGTTTGGCTTGAACTGTACATAGTACTGGAAATATATTGAAACGTAGACCCCTTTCACATGGCCAGTCTTATTGGGTCCACCTGAAAAACTGACAGGCGGACCCGATCTATAGGCAGCTGTTTATAAACGGACAGGTGGATCGGGAGAAATGAATGGATCAGAGATCCATTTTGCTGGACCGGATGGTGCTGTATCGGGGGTAATCTGATGTAAGTGGACACATGTCCGTTTACAACAGATTCCGCATACACCGACATGGGGTCCAGTAATTGCATTTTTTTCCGCCATTGCAAGATGGAGGAAAAAACTGTATGGACATAGATGTCAAATTGGTGACATTAGCTCCGTACTGCTCTGATCCATGCACGGATCTTCTCCTGACCAGCCAGTGTGAATGTGTCCTTAGTGGTTAATTTGTTAGGTTATTTAAAAACTGACACTTCCAGCTCAGGACACCAGGCATATTTCACTGTATTTGTTCAGGAAATGTAACAATGCCAAAAACAGGGTGAATGTTACAGTAAGCTCCTTTTTACATTGATGCTGGGGAATGGCAGTTCATGTTTTTTCACCTGGTAAATGTGCAGAAATGTGCTTTTTTTTTATTACAGGTGTTTATATAGTGCCATCAATTTACATATGTTCATCAGTCCCTGTCCTCAAAGAGCTTACAGTCTAAGAACCTTATCTTACATGCATGCATACACGTCCAATTTAGACAAAAGCCAATTAAAATGCCACACAATCACACAAGCATAGGGGGAACATGCAAAGTCCATGGAGATGTCCTAGCCAAAATCTGGGGACCTCAGTGTTACTAGGAAGAAGTAGGCAAATGTCATCCAGCATAATAGACAGCAAACCTGTTGGTAAATATATCCTAAGTATGTCAATATGCCCTTCAAATGGCACAGGGGATTATTTTGAACAAGAAATATGTATGTCTGCTTTCGAGGTAAAAGCTCCACTCCAGGTCTGAGCACCTGGCAAAGAAGCCACAGGTGTGTGTCTGTTTGTGTGATGGTCAAATGAACATTCCAAACCTACAAAAAGGGCTATGTGAGCCAAATGCAGTATGGAACGCCAGCCATAAGGCTGCAACATTGTTACATTTCTGTCAGTTGAGAGAACCTTGTAAATTAAATTGCTCACAGCCTCCAAATTATCCAGTAGGAAATACACATTTTTTTAAAATAATTTTTATTATGGCATTTATGTAATATAACAATACAAACAAAAGAATAGTAGTAGTAGTAGTAGTAGTAGTAGTAGTAGTAGTAGTAGTAGTAGTAGTAGAAGATCAGTACAAATGTAGGCAAGTTATAGCAGGCATATTGAAATGTAATAATAACGAAGGCCTACTAAAAAAAAAGGATAAGAAAAGAAAAAAATGAAAGAATAAAAAGGCCAAGCATAAAAGATAAAGACAGGATAGGCATTCCATGTTTTCCAAGCATTATCAAAATGATTGGTAGTACCATCTCTAAAGGATAACATCTTTTTTTTAATATTGTGTAAATTTATTATAGGAAATACATAACATTTTAAGAAATGCTATTCATTAAAAAAGAGGAACTTTACTAACTAATTTAATATCTCCTAAAACAGTTGCTTTCAAGGCATGCCAACTGTCAAGGTTGCCAGTTTGCCTGTTTCAGCTCTCAACCGAACTTTCAACCCCTTGAAAGGCTGATGCCATAGCTGATCACATGTGCAGTACTATGGCAACTGCAATCCAAATAGAGGCTAAGATGGCACCTTCCTTGGCTGTAAGAGATAGGATGGTATATTCAGTGGTGTATTTATTTATTGGGGCTGCCCTAGGCAAGACAAAACTCGCCCCCCCCTCTAAATTTACCCCACCCGACTGTGGTCTCAGGTGGGCTCTGCAGGGTTTGTGGTGGGCTATGCAGGCTGCAGAGCCCCCTATGGATTCTGCAAAGCCCACCACAGATCCTGCAAAGCCCCCTGAGACACGGCAAAGCCCCCACGGATCCTGCAGGATCTCAGGAAGGCTCTGCAGCATCTGTGGTGGGCTTTGCAGGCTGCAGAGCACACTATGGATCCTGCAAAGCCCCCCTGAGACCCAACAAAGCCCCCTACTGATCCTGCAGAGCCAACCAAAGGGTATTGCACAGCACACCTGAGACTCTTTGGTGGGCTGTGCAGAATCTATGCTGGGCTCTGACAGCACAGTCCTCTTACCTTGCACGGCCTGACCTCTTTGGAACACGGCCTCCTTGTCCTCGGCACCCGACTGGACGGCCTCCTCATCCTCAGCATCTGACATTGCCTCCTTGTCATCTTCGCCGCCCAACTGGAGCTCCGGCGACGCCTCCCGCCTCCTCCGTCGGTGTGTCTGCCCCCTGCCTCCTCCATCTTCGCCCCCGCCTCTTCTGTCTCTGGGGCCACTCGACAAATGTTCTTCTCTCATGGGGGCTGCTTGCCAAATTTCATACTATAAAATAAAATTTAACTGTATCCGGTATGGTACTACAGACACCAATATACACACAATAAGGCCCCTTTCATATCTGTAGGTTTAGGAGCGATTAGGGGTTCCTGCATCAGAAACTTGCGTTTTACTGCAGCAGAAATCCCTAATCTGGTGTTTACACGCGGTAGCTATCACCCTTTCAAGTTAATGATCAGGTAACAGCAGCTCCATGTAAACGCCTGCACACCGCATGTTATGATACGTGATATGATTACGTGCGGTTAGAAAACACTCTCCCTGGATGCACAATCATTGCGTCCAGGGAAAGTGATTGATTCCTAACCGAAAGTAAACATATCATGTATCTCATTACATGCGGTGTGCAGGCGTTTACATGCGGTGTGCAGGCGTTTACATGCAACTGCTGTCAGCTGATCATTAACTTAGGTGATAGCTGCCACTTGTAAATGCCAATTTAGGGATTTCTGCTGCACGAAAACGCAAGTTCCTGACACAGAAATCCCTAATTGCACCTAAAATAAAGGTGTTGAAGTAGCCTAATACACGTCTACCCCTCCCAACCCCTGTACATATCAAATAATACCCCCCCCCCACACATAAGAAAATACCCCCCACACTTTAACAATACATATATA
>NW_017306649.1:959227-960580 GCF_000935625.1 Nanorana parkeri | reverse complement strand
AGAAAGCCAATATAAAGCATCACATTGTGTACTTTATGAAAAGAGTAGTACAGACCTCGCCACATATAAGGATCCTATAAGGATTTAAAAATAAATTAAGAATCCATAATGGAGAGATAGAGAGACCCCTTGTAAAGGTCATGTGGCAGAGTCTTCAACTCCCCTTCCCGCCATACATACAGGTGCAACGCCCTAACCCTTAAAAATATGCACCCACACCAGCCATATCCTATATATAGTTCTTTCCCCAAAAGAAGACAACTTACCTGCTTCACTGCGGGCACTGTCAGGAATTTGGCTTGCCCTACTGTTTGTATCATGGTAGAGAAAAGTCACATGACACAAAGCACTGAATATATCAGGTTCTGCTTTCTAGTACAAGCTAGCAAGGAGGTTTGAGTAGGGGGCTTGAGGGCAAGGGTCTTGGTTGCCAAGGGACCTTTTCAAATTGTGTCTAGCTACCAGACTTTGTCCATCCCTGTGCTATGGTGTAGAACACCAAAACAGTATTTTCACTATAATTAAAAAAATAGAGTACTCACAAACAGTTAATAATAGCTCAACTGCTCTGAATACTGCTAAAGTTATGATAATCTGAGTGCACATCAAACTGGAAATTACTTACACACTTGAACTTCTCTAACTTTGAAAGACCTCTCAGTACTGTTCTTTCAGTATGCCACAAAATAAAACTATGTCAACAGGCTATTAAAATAAAAACATTTATGACTAGACAGGACATCAGCACTACTCACTCCCTATGGAGATATGCATTTAGCAAGACTATATTGAACAGAAGATACTAAAAAGAGCTTGAGGTATTGATTGTTTATGAGTCTGCATTTAACTCCTATGCTGCAGAGCAACTCATGGCTGTCAGTGATCACTTGGGAATAAGCAAGGGTCATGTATGTACTGTCTGCATTTCAATATAACTTAGGCAGAGAGGTTCATACTATTTTCATCAAAGCCAATGAATAAATATTTGGTGAGAATATTCTGTTTGCCAGCCGTGGTCAGTCTCCCGGCTTAGCACAACTGTGAATTATTTGGTGCAGAGCAGTGATGTGAGCTAAGAAAGAAGATAACAAATCAGAATCTAAAAAGAAATATAGTCAAGGCCTGCTTACAGAATAATGATCAAGAACAACCATAGAAATTAAATGTACTCTTTAGTACCCAGTACTAGGTAGAGAGTTATATTCATCTTGACTACCTACAAGGTTCAATACAGTTGTTATAAACTACCTTGTCAGTGATTATGAAAGGATCAGGCCTTCTAAAATCAGTATTTTAGGTTTGGTTAGAGCAGACAAAGTATAATTTCCCATGGCTAATATTTATTTGAGATCC
>NW_017306649.1:936119-959202 GCF_000935625.1 Nanorana parkeri | reverse complement strand
GTATAGATATATCTATATATTTATAGATATATCTATACACACATACATACACACACACACACACACACACACACATACACTGTATGTCAAGTATCAACTGATTTCTACTGTTTGTTTTTTCCAGTTTTAATAGTAACTGGGCAAAACAGACAGTAAAGTATTTAGGAACGTAGATTTTACTCACAGACTGCTATCAGAAGATATTGGGGGCGTTCATGAATTCTTGCAACATTTCCATTGACTGTACTGAGGCATGTGACAAATTAATTTGTAGTTCTTATTTGCGTGTATTAATGATACCCATCAATTAATGAGTATCAACAACATTCTTTATGAATTTCACAGGTTGTATCTTACTCAAGGAATCGCCTGAAGAAGCCTTATCTGCCAAAACCTGGATTGGGATGTAGATATGGTGCTTTTAATTGTAATGTGGAAGTGAAAATATTCAAACCTTTAGATTTTATACCCTTGGGCCTGCAGTATTTGTGTTTTGACTCCACTTGCAGTGCATTTTGGCTGAAAGACATTCAGTCCATGACCAGAGCAGACCACTGCTGAGCTGATGTGCTGTAGAGGTTGTGGCTGCACACCATGGAGTATGGATGCACAGATCTTGAATTCCATGGTGTAAACCTGCAGTGAGAGAATAATGGATGAAACATATTATTCAGCAGGACATTTAAGACCCCTAATGTCACCAAGGGATCCCCAGAGAAGTTGATGAAGCACAGATCTGGTTTCTGTACCGGAGAGTGACAGAGGAATGCAGAAGTGATGTAATATACATCACTTCCTGCATTCAGAGACCGGGAGGAGAGCGGAGGGAGATCGCGTACTGATCTCCCTCCCTTCTCAGTGCACAGAGCCACATCGCCCGGGATGGATGGATGCCCGGGATCGTGGGGACAGCGGCGGCGGGGACAGCGATGGCGACGAGAGGTAAGGAGGGGGGGGGGGCGCACCCTCACTTGCATCATACATCATTGCATCATATAAATACTATGTAATAATAATAATAATACAAGCATCGGGCGTCTTTACAGATGCCGGACCGCTTGTATGTAAACGGACATCGCTGGACGTTTAAAATCCGGGCGGTTTCCCGCTCGTGCGCCCCAGGGGGCTCCACGAGCGGGCACGGGCACGTAGGATGTCTAAAGATGCCCACCCGCATCCAGGAGACTCCCGTCCGGCCGTCTTTCAATGTTCGGCGGACGGGAGGTGGTTAAGAAAAGTACATAACAATCTCACAATCTCCCTGTCTTCATAAAGTACAAGGACATGATATTAAAAATACAAGAGTACTGCAATTTTACATATCTGAAAGCAACTAATATCATATATCTTAAAAAAGCAGCTCTTTAAGTGCAAATTAAACAGTGTCTGTTGAATACTAACAATGCTCATACGCAGTGCAAATATGAAATAAACAGGATTGAATGGTTTTCTGGCTGATGAATAGGCATCTTTGACTTTTTTTGAAAAACAACAATCTCTAATATAAAAAGAAATGAATTGGGAACTCTGGCCTTTTTTGCAATTCAAGAACATATTGTCAATGGGAAGAGAAACATTAATTCCGCATTTCTAGGCTTCTTTTGCTGTGAAATGTTTTAGCAATGTACTACATCTACATTGTAATATTAAAATCTCTGGTTCTCTAGAGGAAGTCCAGAGTCACTTAAGAGCTTACTGTCTGCAGAAATTAAATTGGAATGACTTTCTAGCTAAAGCAATTTTAATTTTTCCCATGTTTGATTTTCCTGGTACCTTCTGCTGGATTTTGATGTGATATCACTGACTTTGTACTGCACTGTATTCCATCAGTTATGTAAAAAAAAAAAATGGAATGCTTTGATCTGTAGAACACGAATATTATAAAATCATCTTAATTGAATGGTATGTATGACTTAAAATGAATCTTTGAAGACAGAAATATGGAAGCTGCCACTGATGACTTGTTTTTAAAGGTGCAGACTCACGTGCTGTCATTCTGATAATAACTTCACTACTCTGTGTCTCTGACCTGGAACGAACATGCTATCAATGAGTTCTGTGAAGTCTAGACCCCGCCCTGCATACTTATTTCATGTCAGGGACTTATAAAGTAGTGAATCAAGGAAAAGGATGACAGCCCTGAGCCTGTACCTTCAAAAACAGGTCACTGGTGGCAGCAACTATGTTTATATCTTTCCAAGTTTCTTCAAGAACAAAAGAGAACACCGTATTTATAAAGTGGCAAATGGGACATTTACAACACATTTGACAACTTGTGGTCAGGTAATCAATCACCACATCAAAAGATCACATTCATTGGGATCCAGTCAAAGATTATAAAAATAAAATATCTTAAGAAGATTTTGTATACTTGTCTAACTCCGTTCGTATTTCTCCCTGGCACTGCTTCTGGGCGTGTTGACTGGGGAATCCAGCACTGCAGTAGATCAACTGTATCTTCCTGATATTATCACTCTGCTGCAGTCTTCTGTATGCTAAAAGGGACTCACGGCTTGACACTCAATAGGAAGGCAGTGACAGGGAACGACAAATAAGGACTTTCCTCCTCTGAAGAAAGAAGATAGAAGTTTCGGGACCTAGTGGTCATGTATGGATTAACCATGGATTAAGGCAAGAATTTAGGCTTAGATACAGGGTGCAGGCAAATGACCAGAGTTCTTGATAAAGCTTGCTCAATTGCATTTCCCAGTTTGTGATTGTATAGCACGGGAGCAGCAGACCACTGCTAAGGGCACAACTCTGCTGTCTTTTCCAGTCTGCAAGCTCTTTGTGTTAAACAGCACTGTGTAATGCAGTAGAGCCTGATTGGCTCACAATGCTACCCTTTCTGTTACCAGGCTGAATCTGCTATGGGGAATATGGATAGCTTGTATAGGAACAGACTTGGCTAATACTTAAAAATAATACTTATATACAGTTAAGAATACCCTTAGAATGCAGAGTATAAATGATGAATCAACACAAGTTGATAAAATGGGAGTCTTTTGTATCTGCCCACAGTTCTGCTAAAACCATTAACTCCACTGTTGCAGATAAAAAAAAACCCTCCCGTGTGCAGTAAATTGAAGGATTTTAGCAAAGACCATGGCAGAGTCCCAAGAATGAATGACTAAGCCTCCGTTCACACCTAGGTGTCAGCGTTTTTGCTCATATTGGAGAGGTTTTTCCTCAAATGTGTTTTGCACATTCTTTGCATGCGTTAGATGTGCACACATGAAGATGCACGTTTTCGCGGGCAGATTGAAAGACATAGTGGTCAATGGAAAAGGGCGCACAGAAATGTGCAAAACATTTGTGTTGCGCATTTCCATTGACGTCTATGGGGCGAAATGCACTGTAATCTGCCAAAAAAAGCTTGTGTACTTATTCCAGCATTCAGCGTTTTACAGCGTTTGACAAAACGTTCAGGTGTGAGCAGTGGCCATTGAAATGAATGGGATTTCTTGTGTTGAGAGTTTTGTCTTGCATAGCTTTGAGCGTCAAAAGGCCTAGGTGTGAACGGGGACTTAATGCTGCCTTCAGGGAAAGCCAGCCTCAATCCACCTGCAGCTGCAGTTTGGAGCCCAACCTTGTCTGACTGCAAACTTGTGAACTAAATGAAGAAAGGTCTATAAAACTGTCAGCGCTTACCTACCAACAGAGCCCAACTCGCTGCCATTTGTACCACCATTTGTTTGCTGGACTGTACATGAAAATGTAAAAATTTTAAAATTGAATTTTTTTTGGATGTATTAAATAAAAAACTCTAATTTGTATATATAAATAATACTTACAAATATCTTGCATATGTCTTTTTTTTTATAGCGGCCTGTAATCTCTTGTCTGTAGACTTAAATAGAAGTGTCTGCATTGTAAGTCTCTGAGACTCTACTGCATTGCATTGTGCCCTTAGTCCAACACTGGGACCTACCAGTGTTCATTACTGTCCAATCAGCGGAAAAGGGCTGGGGGATGACCAAGAAAGCAGATCTTCTGCAAGCATTTTGTTTTCTAGAGTGATCCATCATCATTTTCAGGGGGTGTGGGACTTAGCAGATGGAGGAAACTTACAACTGTAACAAAAAGTGTGGCATTGACTGAAATGCTGAATTTTTGTGCATGAGTTCTGATTACTGATGCTCACATTTGTGTGTGTATAAATGTGTGTGTGTTGTGCATTGTGATGTTTGGGGTTATTAGCACATTTGGTGAGCACCTAAGGATGCAATCCATTCGCAATATCCACCTTGGATACCCTCGCAGTGGTGGCACAATATAACATCCATGCACTGCTTATAACTTAACACAAGAATAGCCTCCTGTCTTCCACTTTAAACATGACCACTTATGACCTACTGTTATATATATATACACATATACATATACACATATACATACACACACACACATAACAAATGAAAGAACAATGGCTTCAGTTTAAACAATAAAAAAACTATTTATAGCAACAAAACAAATGCTATCATTGTTACTCTAGAATGCAGCCTTCGTTCCCCATGCACTCTACTGCACCACACTCTGTTGCTCCTTCCACACAGCTAGAAAGATACCTCCCAACGCTCTTTTTTGCCTTCTACATATGTTCTCTAAATGTAATTGTGATAAACTAAAAGCTAGTATAGTATGTGTCTTATGCTTTTGTCAACTGGACTCACATATTCTGCGGCATTTGATGACGAACTTGCCTGCAATTATATGAAATATATCACTTCAGATCTGCTTTTCAGCTCTACAGATTTTTATGTGTACAGTTTACTGAGGTTAGACAGGCTGAGTGGTATAACCTTTTGTTCTCGTCAACAAAATCCACGTTTATGCACAATGACATCAAACAAAGCCTTGAAGCCCATTTTTTCTGCACTCCTGGAGGCTTTCACTTTGTTTTCTAACTCAGAGAATCTAATTGTCACATGTGTACAGTACATCTGCTGCATAAAGCTGGGCTCACATGTGCCAGGTTATCATAGATTTCAGCCGTGAAAAACCAGCAGCGGCCAGAAGCAATGTAAACTGCTCAGCATCTTGCAAGAACCCCGTGTAGAATTGACCATCTTTAAATACTGGTAGACACTTCATATTGCAGTTAGGGAACTACTATATCTGGGGCAATTCCTGGAATTTATTTTCTGTCTTGTGTATTTGACAGGTGACATGACTTCTTAGTGTTGTGACAAGATCTGATCTACTGTTAGCAGCATTAAAATACCAATCGAAAACCTGAGTTGACCTCCAGCTTTCCTAAATTTACACTTCCCCATGATGACTGACCTTCCCTCTACTAAGACCTCAAGCCCAGAGTCATTTGTTTTGTTTGTTCTGCCTCTGAATGTTGACTTTATTATATATTTACAGAACATTGTACGTCAATCACCTAGTCCATAGCTTCTAAATTAAACTTGTCTGCCAGCGAGGGCTTTCTGTCAAATAAACTTCCAGGTTAGACTGCAGGATTGAGCAATGACTAATCTAGTTCTCTATCAATCAATCTGAACCTAACTACATATCCTTATTCCATATGCTGCTGTCACATCTAAAGCTGTTGTGTATATTTTCCAAACATTTCTGATGTGCCATCTTAAGTCAAAGGGGAACTTCACTTAGGTCATAATTGCTGGTAAACAGATACATTATTGGGCTATTTGTGTTATTTTTTTTTTCCATCTAATACCACTTCAAAGTATACTACATAACAGCCAAACTAATTTCTCAAAATGTGTATGGTAGGTTACAAAGGAAACCACCACAAAAAGAACCTTGGAGGATTCTCCCCTAGAACAAACCATTATATGTTCATTGGCTAGCCGTGTCTAAGAAAACTCATTTTGTTAAGAGGCCTCTGTATCTGCTACATATAAAAAGGATGACTGGGAGAAAAAAAAGATGCCGCATAAAACAGTTTGCCTAGGGGAGTAAAAAGAATAAAAATTACTCCGGATGCAGATGAAGAGAAACATTTGTGATACCTGCATAACAACTAAACCCCCTTCACTTCCAGTCCTGATGATATTAAGGGGGACTTTTGCTTCTCACCTGACCATGGTTCAGATATATATGTTCCAGCACTTGCCAAACCCACATATAGTATAAATGAGCTACTATGTCCCAGAGGAACTCTCTGAAAGCCAAACTCCAGCCAAATAGTTATTTCTGGTTTTGTATAGAGTAGGGCAAGAGTACCATTTCTGTCTAGTTATTGTGTAGGAAGGTGTGATGCCCTGGATCACTATGCTTTAAGTGGAATTACCAAGTTCCATCTTATGTTTAAGGCAGTTTTAGACATGTGCGATTCGTTTCGTTCCGAATCGAAATTCGGACGAATTTTCGGAAATTCGGACATTCGGATTTATCCGAATTACAGACATAACGAATGCAAACGAATCCGAATTTCCATTTCCGAAATTCGGTAGCGTTAGTACGAACGTTCGTTTCGTTTTCTGTTCTTATTCGTTTCTTATTCGTTTCGTTCGTTGGAGCAAAGTGACATTAGAGAAGGAGAAAAATATGTTTTCCCCCTCAAATGTCACTTTGCTGCAAACGAACGAACGAAACGAATAAGAAACAAATTTGAACAGAAAGCGAAACGAACGTTCGTACTAACGCTACCGAATTTCGTCCGAATCCGAATTCCGAATCCGAATTGACTTTCACACCCGAATCCTGAAAAACGAAATACCACAAATCCGAATTTAAAACAAAACGAAACTAAACAAATTTTTTGGCAGTGCACATGTCTAGGCAGTTTTCCAAAAAACAGGTGCAACATGCATGTTTACTGCCTTAGAAATATAATGTACAGATGTGTACATTATAAATATACTTTATGCTTTGTTAGCTTCAGGACTCTTCATTCTAATTGAGGGAGGAGAAGAATTTTAAGTCATCTTAAGCCAGGTGTAAGGTAGGACTTTTTAAAAATTCTTCTTTATTTGTATTTCTTTTTTAATTAACTGACAATGTACATAACATGTGAAGTACAAATATGGCCTTTGATAAACAATACATAAAAGTTCCAATACATTATGCATAAAGAAATTCCCAAATGACCAGGTCTGCAAAAGTCCAGTACAAAAACATAGCCATCTACATTTTGCAGTATTAGTAATGACAGAAATGGTAGAAATACAGCATCACAAATCAGTGTCACACATGTAAGCTACATGCAAGAAGAAAGAAATCAGGATAACATGACTGATTGTTCATAACATTTCGATGAATAACCTATCGTTGTGAAAGATGTCAGTTAGGATAGAAGTAAAAGAGCAAGAAGATAAGAAAGAGCTGGCATAGAAGAGCAAGCGGCAGAAGAGCATGAACAATAAGCTTAAGGAGGAAGATAGAGGGCAAGGAGACAACTGGGTTGCCCGTGGCATCCCTAGTAACGAGGACCCACCCACATCACATATATGAAGGGGGGGGGGGTTTACATCCCGAGAAGGCAACCAAGCACTGTTCGTACTGGAAAGGTAGGGTATGGCACAGAGAATGGGGTCATACAATCAACCGGACAAAAGGTCAGTGTAACAGTCTGAATCTTTGTTTTTAAGTGGATTTCAGTGTTTTGGTGTGCCAGCATATAGTAAGCGGATCTTGCATTTGGGTGCAAGGTCCACTTTAAGTATTACT
This sequence comes from Nanorana parkeri, assembly GCF_000935625.1. NCBI lineage: Eukaryota > Metazoa > Chordata > Amphibia > Anura > Dicroglossidae > Nanorana > Nanorana parkeri. The sequence goes on along the minus strand of NW_017306649.1, from coordinate 951,561 downwards.
GTATTCCTTCCCTGTTTTAGATTTATTCTTCGTTTTATCAAGAACATATTCATTTTCTCTGCAATAAAAAGACTGAAAATGAAAACAGCATGGGTCATAGTTGCATATACTTGCAAACACTTTAAAATAATTCAAAAGAAAAAACTGACTAAATAGGTCCTCTTTATCAGCTAGGAGGGATGAGTGTGGAAATTATATCCTACCGTATATATTTTTTAGTGAGTCACTTTTGTTTTGTATACATCCTCCAATGTACTAAAATCTGCTTGCATCATGTGCAGATCACTGGAAAACAGTACAAGCTATTAAAATAACATAAATATATTAGACTCCTTATGGGATATTGTGCTCTGTGCATCCTAAACATAAAAGTGGATTTACTTTATTTACCACATATATATTTTCTTTAGCTTTCACCAAGTAATAATAGATGTGATGTACAATGATGGCTGCCGGAATAAACAAGCATTATGCAAAAATTTTAATTTAAATTGTTCCTTTAGCAGAATGAAAACACAGCCTTCTGTTATATTGTGGTTATGAATCTTCCTATGCACTGCTGTAAAATTTTATGGTACCAGAGCTGTGCTTAAATAATGTGCGTTTTGGGATATTGATGCATTCTGCATGGTAAATGCCAAAGCAAATATTTTGTGACCTGAAGTTTTATATTGTGTGTCCACAAAGGATTTTTTATGTTTAGAGCAAGATATTTGTGAAAATTTAAAACATGGAAAATGCAAACCAAGAGGTTTGTGCTATGTTTCCTAAAACTCCCAAGGTACCCAAAACAAACATTTTTATATTGTATTTTAATTACTATCACAATTAATAAAAATGCATTGTCAAGTTAAGTATCGGTTTGATTTTTTAAAATTGTTTTTACTATAACATCTTACAGCAGCTCCAAAATAGAAAAACCTATATTAGAGCCAAACTTCAACCAAAACTTCAGTAAAATGAGGAAGGGTTAGAAACTCAGGTTAGCAATAAAAATGAAACACTAATCCTCCCAAGTCTATCACAACAAAAAAAAAGAACCTTTAGACCAGCGGTTCTCAACCTGTATAACCTCAGGACCCACATTTGTCCTCGGTCATTAAGTCGTGACCCAAGTCGCACCACACTGGAATTTACAGCATTGCAGTACTGCATGTTGCAGTGCGAGCAATCAAATTGTGGGCCGGAGGTGTGTTTGGGGTGCCATTCAAATGAATGGCAACGCAATGTACCTCCTTCACCAGAACGAACAGTAGGTGCAATTTAGTATGATCAAAAGAAACAAAGCGCTAAAGGTAGCTGTATGAGCAAAAAAATAAGCTATAATTGATTCTGGCGAGGTCAGTATGGAAGCTAATATAAAAGTATAAAACAGGACTAGCTTCATAAACAAATATAGATATAACCAGTCTAACCAAAATACAAAAATCAATTAAAACCACTAAAATTCATTCAGATGGAATAAATAAACGAACAATGTTTAAAACGTCAAAATCAGTGTCCAATGCTTAAAAAATCCAAGTGAAAGGTGGTTTCCATGTGCAAATATAAAAATGTGCAAAAAATAGCAGTGTACTTGAGATTGATCCAAACTGTCCCTCTCGGGTAACAGGTTAACGGTAAGTTCCGTGTGCAAATGTACAAATGTGCAAAAACAGCAATGTGCTTCGAATTGTTCCGAACTGTCCCTCTCGGGTGGGTACTCACCAGAGTGAAGTTGGTAGAAAACTTTTAGTGAGTGATGCCGGGATTAGGTTTTAGCACAGGTGTATTCCCCGCGGGTCTCAGCAGCTGAAGCAGTTGATTTTCTCCTCTAAGCCGTTTGGCTATATCTCCCAGATGAGGAGTCCGTTTTTTTTGGGAAAAAATAATAATATACTTTGCCGTTTGTCCCGCAGGGTTTTTCAGAGATGAATAAAAGAGGAATAAAAGAGGCGTGGTAGTTTGTGATTAAAACACTGAAAGACACAGACAACCTCAAACACAATCGCACACACTCACAGACATTCACACTCCCCAAAAAATGTTAGGGATCCAGTGTGGGCTGCTGTGCTGTGACAGAGCTCCATACATAGTTGCATTGCTTGTACAGCTCCTTTGCACTCCCTGTAGAGGTGGCGGGAGCCAGAATGTGACGTCACTCCGGTCACGCAAGGGAGCTGTAAAGATGGAGCTCCCTCGCAGCCATACCCCCAGCCCACCCCCCTCAAGCTGACACTTAGCGCCAGGCAGCATATTTTGAACTGACAGTGCTGTGCTATGGGAGAGGCTGGGGAGCCTTTCACCTACTGCACTGGAAGGCATGAAGCGTGACCCAACATGGGGTCGTGACCCACTTTTGGGTCACGACCCACCAGTCGAGAACCATGGCTTTAGAGTGACCATAGCTGCTTTTAAACAGTTCTGATGATACTACATAACTTTAAAACGACCTGTTCTTCTGTGTTGCCAGTTTTTGGGTCTATCAATGTTTTACATGCTACTAGCTGCTGTAATGTGTAGCGTGTGGCTTACCCTTACTCTCCACACAGGTGCTGGACTATTCCTAAATTCTGTTTCTAGTCTAAAAATATCCTCTGCTCATTCCAATATCTGAAATTTGACTGTCATGGATGCAGTTAATAAAATTATATGTCATGAAATTATTTTTTAATGTAGATGTGTTTATTTTGGCAATAAAATCCCTTTTGTGCACTGTGATAAAGAAAAATAATGATGATATGCTTTATTAATGGTTAAATGATGTAGTTATATGCAAATGTTAGGATTATGTAAACAGAATATTGTGAACAAATCCTGAGTAAATGGTGCCACACTCCTTTTATTTAGTTTCAACAAAAAAGGAGAGAGTATAGGAAGATGTGGCTTTAAAGGCACCAAGTGACAGACCTAATGAACTGCAACTTGCTTTGTGTAAAAAAAATATTTATTTGTTACAAAAACACTAAAAAGGCCATAGATTAAAAGAAGGAGATGCATATCCTAATAGCAAGATACCTCCACAACCCAGTCTCCAGAAGGAGAGTGGCACAAAAATGGACCAAAGGGAGGAGTAATCTCGGCAAGCGTTACACTTTCGAACCTGGAAAGAACACAGTGGACATGTATAAATATGTCCATTATTGAAGGTGCCAGCATGGTGGGTCATAAACAAAGAACTAGAGGCATGACTAGGGTCTACTGCTTTTTAAACAAATTGGTATGTATGGGTGTTACTAATATACTTGTTGCCAAAAGATTTATTAACCACTTGACATCTGGAGCAAAGTCTGAATTTTTTTTAATTGCGTAGAATAGCTGGCAATATGCAAGTAAGTGGTAAAGTGAGGGTTTTTTTTTAAAGTGCATTATCATACAATGTACCACTTAAACCTTGGGATCTTTGACCTTTGTTAGGACAGATTGTGTGCACAACTAGTTTATAAACATAACACACCAGCCCTCATCTTAACATTACATAGACAAGGAAAGCTAACTGTTTTTTCAGCAAGTAATAAAACAAATGAAAAGGTAATGATCATTTTAAATTTTTTTCTAAGTTATGCCATACGAACAGGAACAAGTAACAAAGTAGGTGTTATCCCAATTACTCTCATCACAACTAATACCTGTAAGAAAAATTGCATTATTTCTCCCAAGGAATCAGATACACTAGGATACTTGGGCTGCATACTATAGACCTGCAATAGTTATGTCAACTGAGGAGAAGCTGATTAGCACTTGGCCTGAGTGTCAGAGGACAGAATATTATCCTCACAAACACACACATGACCAGACAGGTCCAATGACTTCTAAGCTTTTTTGCAACAATTATAAAATTAGAGTAACATTCACCTTTTGTTAAACGGTTACTAATGCTGCTCATCATTGTGTATTTAACAATTGAATAACAATTGTGTGATAGTGTCATCCACTCTCACTGAAGAGCCAGCAGCAGAGATCAGTCGGTCATATCCTTAATCAAGCCAAAGTGCTGCACAGTTTAAGTGTTCCAGCCTAACCAAGCAACCCAGTAGCCTAAGAATTTTTATATGTAAGACTGAAACCATATAGTGGTTTAAATAGGCGACATATTTGCCAAAAGGTGAAAAAATTACTTGCAGAGGGCCATAAATGAGGAGGGTGGCCCCACAGAGGGACAGAAATGAGAGGGGTGGCATTGTAGCCCCCTTTTAACTTTAATTTAAACATTAAAGAAAGACCTGGGAAGCATAACCTAGTAATGGGGGAAGGTCAGTAGGAAAAGAGTAGACCAGTAAGTAAGAAAAGTGCCAGTAAGAAGGGATCAAGAATTCAGGTTTAAAATGGAACAGGCATTCTGATTGGTTGCTATGGGCACTAAGAAATATTCCTGCTAAAACACTTTTTGTACATCAGTCCTGTGGTTTTTGTGCCAAGAGCAACCTTTTGTTCCAGGTTAAGCCTGGATGGTTTACCAAAGGCAGCATATATTTTTACACTGCAGTCATCGTCTATCCCACTTGCACACTACATTTACCACACTAGAGGCTATCTGGTCTTCTAAAAAAGAATGGCCATGGTTAATGCATTACTTATTTACAAAGCAACCATTAATTCCTAAAATGAGCACAGTACAAAGCATTGGAAAGAAACAAGTATAACTAAGTAATACAGGAAACATGCAAGGTACATCTAATTACCTTTGAACAAAATACAAGTAATATGAAGTACTAATAAGCAGATATCAAACTATTTTTGATATAAAGGCCACATTTTCACCTAATGAAATACGGTACACTCCAACGTCTCCACTTGCATAAAGGAAAGAAAAAAAAAAAAAAAGATAGAACATGTATAATCACAGCACAAAGCCATTTCGTAATTTTATGATATTAAGTGTGATCATTACATTTCAATTTTGGGGCTGCAGGTTTCATTATTACACTCAGCTGTACCATGTGATTATAGTAAAGGCAGTCACTGTGACTCAGTATTCAGCTTGAGAAACAGGACTGGCAAGAACAGAACAGAAGATCGTAAAGAGCTGCAGGATAATTTGCTAATATCCTTATTTGTTGACCTGGGAATTAGTTTCTGTTTTCTGTCTTTGTAGTGTTATACTTAACATAATTGGTTTTACCTGATGTATATTGATTGTTATTTTATATACGAGTTGATTTCTATACTTTTTATATTTGTATTCAATTAAATTTTAATGGTCCATTTACAGTAATTTTAATATCAATTTTTTTAGTTTTTTTCAATGTACACATGTATGTGAAATAATTGTAGCTTGGAGGTCAAAAATGGTGCCACATGAGAACAAATTGCTTCCCTATATGAAAATATGTAGGGAAAGCACAGACTCTCAAATGTTAACACTAATTTGGATATATACGTACCTGGGATTTCCAGACTCCACATCCCTGGTAAGGTTGTAATGGGAGTAGGGTAGAGCTGGTGACACAGAGAGGTAGGAGGAGCTCCTGATTTTATCTTTGGGTTCCATTCTTTGCAATTCAGTCGGATTTTACTGATTGTTCATGTGAGTAGCTTTCTAATAAAATAATCTTTTGCAAAACACAGTGAGCACTATGGCCTTTATCCCCATGTATTTTTGAGCTATCACAACATTTTAACGCTGTGCTGTGGGGACACTGTTAGAGAGGACAGAAAAAAGGAGAGAGCTCTAGATAGTGGAATCCATTGAGGGTAGATCCCCACCTCATCAAAAGGAGAGCAGCGTTCTGCATGAGGGTTTGTGTATAAGGTGAGCTGCATTCCATTTAGGATACACAAAGTGTGTCTTGTTATTCGGTGGTGGACAGTCTACGTGCAAATCTTTTGAGACTGCTTGGCATCCTTGTTCCAATCCACTGGTTACTGTTGCACATATTGTACACATTTGGAAAATAATCTTTTATACTGTGTGTACTTATTGATCTCTGGCATTTGAATTGTATGGCAGTGCTTTTCATTTGTAACACTTTATATATGGACATTAGGAGGGCTTTTATCGTCATTCTGATATCTGGTGACCACCACCTGCTCCAGACCCCTCTGTAACATTACGGGCCCATTCATACTGGTGTGGTGTGTTCATTGTACAGTCCCATGCAATGAATGCACCACACCTCGCAACACACCTACCACACGTGAACAGTGCGGAAGTGCATTGTGTTGCCATTCATTTGAATTGCACCCCAAACATGCCTCCCACTCACAATGAGCTTGATTGTGCCACAACGCACAGCACTGCAAAACTGTGCAATTCAAAAAAAATGTCCATGCAAAAGATAGTGTAATTGCACCGTAACACATGATGCAATACAATTGCATTGCGGGTGGAAGGTGCGTTTGGGGTGCCATTCAAATGAATGGCAATGCTATGCAGCTCCCACGATGGTAATGCACAGTAGGTGCATTGTGTGGTATGGTGCATTAATTGCACAGAACCGTGTGATTAATGCATCACAGCAGTATGAATGGGCCCTAAATAGGGGGGAAAGCTAAATGGGATTTTTATGCAGGTAGAAAGCAGTTAAAAATGTAAGCATAAATGTTTCTTGTTTTATAAGGTATGTACAGGTGAAACTCGAATAATTAGAATATCGTGCAAAAGTAATTGCAGTAAGTGCTGCAAAAGGGGCCCAAACCAAGTACTGAGTACATATGCATGCTTGTACTTTTCAGAGGTCCGATATTGTTCTATGTACAATCCTTGTTTTATTGATTGCATGTAATAATCTACTTTTTTGAGGTTGTGGATTTGGGGTTCTTGGGGTTTTCATGAGCTGTAAGCCATAATCATCACAATTATGACAAATCACGGCTTGAATTATCTTGCTTTGCATGTAATGAGTCTATCTCATATATTAGTTTCACCTTTTAAGTTGCATTAGTGAAATAAATGAACTTTGCACGATATTCTAATTATTCGAGTTTCACCTGTAATGTGAATGTGAACATATCACAAACACAAAATAGGTGTTATCCCAATTTGGCTGAAACATTGAAAATAGCCCTTTCGCTGCCACCAACGCAGGGCTTACGGCAGAACACAATCACTTCCAGCTGGCCAGCTCAGTAAGTCTTACATCGGTGGCTTTCTCCCTTCTGCTATAAGCTCATGGTCACTTTAGCTGCTGTATTCAGGATGGCCGAGCCGGGAGGACAGCGGAGCCGATGACATCCTGTCAGTTTCAGGATGACAGCGGCTGTGTATAGCAGAGCAGCTCAGGATGGAGAGCGGGAGGATCGGTAGATATCTGTGATATTTACCAATCCTCTGTGTGCGGCACAAACACTAGAGTGATCAGCTGATCATTTCATTGTTTGTAAACAAATGGGGCCATATAGTACTATGTATCCCCACTTATGAATGAAAAGGAAGTGCTTTACATTACATAATACAGTTTTATCTTTTAGATTTAATCTGAAATGTTTTTGTGCACTGATACTGATTTTAGTGTGCTTTTATCAATTCAATTGTGTATTTTTATCAGTTTAATATTTGATAAACATTTGCACAATTATTGCAGGACCTACAAAATATGTAGAACTATCTTTTTATTTTACCAGGCCTGTGCTTCAGAAAATATATGGTTTGGGGGGTCTTTTACAAACGCTAGCAACGCAGCAGTAGAAAATCAAAACAATGGGAAAAATTGCAAAAATGGTGTGGCCAGCTGAGGTTAAAAGCGTTCCGGAGGGCTTGAGGTAAAAGGGTTAAAGTGGTAATAAACTCTCAAACTTTTTTCAATAAGGAATCCAGATCAAACAAATATGCATTGCCCAGAAAAGCATTACTTTACATTTTTGTCTAAACACTTACCATTATCATGTTTCTGAACAGCTGCTTCCAAGTCTCTCAACTCAGCTTCCCTGAACTTCCTGTCTACTACAAGATCACAAAGAACAGAGCAGACTCCAGCAACAGTTCATATACTAGAATGTAGATGTAGAATGTAGAAGGGAGGTGAGGGGACGGGGGGAACTTTAAAGGAGAACTATGAGGTGAGCGCTTTTCACTCACCTCATAGTTCTAGCCGACCTGTGACAATGAGACTGTCACAGGTCGGCTCAGTAGATCGGGAGGTGAGCGAACACATACCGGGTTCGCTCGCCTCTCGATCCTGTCACGGCTCTCTGCCGTGACAGGGGGAGGGGCTGGATTCCCCTCTCCCCGCTCCGATCTGCCAGCGCTGACTGGCGGAACGGACGGGGGAGGGGGCGGGTACAGCTGGCTCTGCCTCTAGATAGGCAGAGCCAGCTGTCACTCACGCAGCTGGGCGGATCCCGTCATCTACGTCGGGATCCGCTCCGGCTGCGGCGTCTCAATATACCGCGAGCTGTAGCTCACGGTATACTGAGCTTAGGGTAACGGGAGGACGCTAGTTTGTGTCCTCCCGTTACCCTAAGGAGAACTATGGGGAAAAACACTGACCCCATAGTTCTCCTTTAATATCCCTTTAAACTAATACTGCTACAATGTTGTCAGTTTCAGGATGACAGCGGCTGTGTATAGCAGAGCAGCTCAGGATGGAGAGCGGGAGGATCGGTAGATATCTGTGATATTTACCAATCCTCTGTGTGCGGCACAAACACTAGAGTGATCAGCTGATCATTTCATTGTTTGTAAACAAATGGGGCCATATAGTACTATGTATCCCCACTTATGAATGAAAAGGAAGTGCTTTACATTACATAATACAGTTTTATCTTTTAGATTTAATCTGAAATGTTTTTGTGCACTGATACTGATTTTAGTGTGCTTTTATCAATTCAATTGTGTATTTTTATCAGTTTAATATTTGATAAACATTTGCACAATTATTGCAGGACCTACAAAATATGTAGAACTATCTTTTTATTTTACCAGGCCTGTGCTTCAGAAAATATATGGTTTGGGGGGTCTTTTACAAACGCTAGCAACGCAGCAGTAGAAAATCAAAACAATGGGAAAAATTGCAAAAATGGTGTGGCCAGCTGAGGTTAAAAGCGTTCCGGAGGGCTTGAGGTAAAAGGGTTAAAGTGGTAATAAACTCTCAAACTTTTTTCAATAAGGAATCCAGATCAAACAAATATGCATTGCCCAGAAAAGCATTACTTTACATTTTTGTCTAAACACTTACCATTATCATGTTTCTGAACAGCTGCTTCCAAGTCTCTCAACTCAGCTTCCCTGAACTTCCTGTCTACTACAAGATCACAAAGAACAGAGCAGACTCCAGCAACAGTTCATATACTAGAATGTAGATGTAGAATGTAGAAGGGAGGTGAGGGGACGGGGGGAACTTTAAAGGAGAACTATGAGGTGAGCGCTTTTCACTCACCTCATAGTTCTAGCCGACCTGTGACAATGAGACTGTCACAGGTCGGCTCAGTAGATCGGGAGGTGAGCGAACACATACCGGGTTCGCTCGCCTCTCGATCCTGTCACGGCTCTCTGCCGTGACAGGGGGAGGGGCTGGATTCCCCTCTCCCCGCTCCGATCTGCCAGCGCTGACTGGCGGAACGGACGGGGGAGGGGGCGGGTACAGCTGGCTCTGCCTATCTAGAGCTCTAGATAGGCAGAGCCAGCTGTCACTCACGCAGCTGGGCGGATCCCGTCATCTACGTCGGGATCCGTCCCGGCTGCGGCGTCTCAATATACCGCGAGCTGTAGCTCACGGTATACTGAGCTTAGGGTAACGGGAGGACGCTAGTTTGTGTCCTCCCGTTACCCTAAGGAGAACTATGGGGAAAAACACTGACCCCATAGTTCTCCTTTAATATCCCTTTAAACTAATACTGCTACAATGGATCCATCCACTGCTGTATTTAGAAATATATGATTCTGAATAGACAGAGTGGCATTGTATTTCCAGGAATAAAATCAGGGACACGTTTTACAATTCAGGACATTTGTCACCAAGCTGTTATTCAGTTATCTATTGTGCATCAAGAATGGCCCTAAAATGAAGAGGTTTCAAGAAGACCTTGGCATAGCTTACAGAGCTGACTAAGGTATAACAATAAGACAAGTGATAAGGACCTTGTATTGGATATTATATGCAATGTCCCTGTGCTGAATCCTTCATACCTGTATGCATCATCTACATTGTATAAGTTCAATAAAATGTATGGGGGTTTCATGAAAAGCGATGGAAACGTCATGACATAGGAAAGTACTCTGGCTTGCACATGTATTCATCTGTTCCTCTTTACACTGGACTACCATTTATTGTGTCTTAATTCTAACTCCAATCAAGTTCAGCACTGAGATTTAAGCTGTTAAATCATTTTTTAAATCAACAGTTTCAAACAAATTACCAATTATCTGTATTTAACGGTTCTCTGCACTCCATTTAACACTCTCTGATAGACATATACCATGATAATTCTCTGAAACATAAATTAGATAGGTTATTAGCTGTCCTAGTTATAGGAAAACAAAACAAGCTGGGAGTAGTGTGGACATTTTGAGACTGCAGATGCTGGACATGATAAATTCTGAATAATGATCACTAGCTACATAATAATAAACCCCGTTGTGCATTAAAACTGAAACCAGACTCAGAATAACATAAATTCTCCAGTTGAACAAACTAGGGTTAAAAAAAATGATCCAAAACATATTCACAGCTTTCCTCTTGCTTAAAGCAGAACTCTGGGTATAAAATGTAATAACTCTCGCAGTGGTGCTACCCCCACAATGCAAGGGTTAACTGCTCGCTTTTGCTTAAGGTCAAAAATAAAAAAAGTTATACTTACCTGATCCTCTGAGCCATCTGGCTCTTAGACCGGTCCCTGGAGTCTCTTTCCCCCTCCGCTGCAACAGTCTAAGATCCCTGAATCATCACATTCTCTACACAGTGTAAGGATACTGAGAGACTATTGAGAAGAAGAAAGGCTGCAGAGATCTGTCACAGCCGGCTCGGAGGTCCAGGTGAGTACAACTTTGTTATTTGTGACCCTTGGCAAAAAGCGAGCACTTAACCCTTACAATGGGAGTAGCCCCACTGCTAGGGTTAAGAATTGTTTTACTTGGAGTTGGTTCTTTAAAGTAGATGTTAATGCTAACCAGTGGCGTCGCTACAGGGGGGCAATTGCCCCCCCCCCTAGGTTTTCACTTGCCCCCCCGTGTGCCCCCCCCGCCAGGGATCGGCAAGGTGTCCTTGCAGGGTCCGCACGGTCGTACGGAAAAGTTGGTACGTCCCAACACCCCCGTCCAATTTTATGTTTTGGTACCTTCCTGCCCACGTGCAGGAAGGGTTTTTTTCTCAGGGGCGGCCGCGGAGCTTGTACAGCAGAGTGGCAGAGCTTGATGGCTGTTCGTGGCTGTGTGTAGTGAAGTCAAGTCACTGCACTGGTAAGCCTGCAATGATCTGGAGCTGGGGGGGAAGGGAACAGCAGCAGCAGCTGAGTGAGATGTGTCTGGGGCTGGCTGGGGGATAGCAGCAGTTGAGGCTTGGTGTCTGGCCTGGGGCTGGGGGGACAGCACAGCAGCTTAGTTTATATGATAGAAAAAGGAAAGAAAAAAGATGGGGTTTTTTTGGGCACCTAATGACAAATCCAAAGCAATTTAGCAGTAAAAAAGTATTTTTAATCTTAGTAATATTTTAAAAGATTGATTCACATACAGTACAAGTAATAAAAACAACCGGCTGATCAGATGTCTCCTTATACGCTCACTCCATTTATACCACCCATTTCAAGAAAGACATGATAGCATGATTGAAAAATTCATTGAATACATGATTGAAAAATTAATTTGGGTTCATTCAAAAGTGGAGGGACATAGGCTTTGCTCACTCCACCTATGAACATCCCATTCAAGAATACATGATAGAATGGTTAATTAATAGCATGATTAGAATAATAGATACATGAATAAGGATGGTTGAGAATGGGGGAGCGAATATTGTCTCAACGTTTCGCGCTCAGAGGAACCCTGTGTCGAGCAGTTTGAGGTGGGAGGCATAGAATAATAGGGAAGCCTTGTATGGAGTAAAGAACCGCAGGATTTGGGTCACTTGTTCACCTAGACACTGCCTCACATGGAGGCCCCACAAACGCACAGGGACTCATGTCCTCCAAACACCTCCGAGCCACCCGTACCCAGTACCGCGCAGGGTTTGGTCCTCGCTCCTCTCCCTCTCCCCTGGGAGGACTGTTTTGGTGTACTGCCCGGTTGGGGCCGTCTTGGATACACGGACGTCAGCCTGCTAAATTGATTCTCTCCATCTCATGAAGAAGCGCCTCTGAGCGCGAAACGTCGAGACAAATATTCGCTTCCCCATTCTCAAACATCCTTATTCATGTATCTATTATTCGAATCATGCTATTAATTAACCATTCTATCATGTATTCTTGAATTGGATGTTCATGGGTGGAGTGAGCAAAACCTATGTCCCTCCACTTTTTACTGAACCCAAATACATTTTTCAATCATGTATTCAATTAATTTTTCAATCATGCTATCATGTCTTTCATGAAATGGGTGGTATAAATGGAGTGAGCGTATAAGGAGACATCTGATCAGCCGGTTGTTTTTATTACTTGCAATGTATGAATCAATCTTTTAAAATATTACTAAGATTAAAAATACTTTTTTACTGCTAAATTGCTTTGGATTTGTCATTAGGTGCCCAAAAAACCCCCCATCTTTTTTCTTTCCTTTTTATACCAAAGTTCTTAGGGGTGTGGCACCAACTACTCAGGCCCCGGCCATAAATACTAATTTAAGCTTAGTTTATATGGCCGACGTTGGGGGGGTTTCTGCAGAGATCACCACAGGTAAAGCAAGCAGCTGGCCTGGTGCTCAAGACTGAATAGGGGCCCGACCCTGGGGTGGTGGAAGGCCAAGCCTTTGCAGAGGACAGCAGCTGTTCTCTGCAAAGGCTTCCCTAGCCCCTACCACAGCGTCGGGCCCCTATTCAGCCTTTGGCACCACCTGCTTGCTGCTACTGTACTGATCTCTGCATCAGCACAGTAGCAGCAAGCAGCTGGTGCCCAAAACGTAATAATAGGGGCCCGACGCTGAGGTGGGGAGCCTTTGCAGAGGACAGCACTTCAGCGTTGGGCCCCTATTATTCAGCTTTGGGCACCAGCTGCTTGCTGCTACTATGCTGCTTCTGCAGAGTCAGGTAGCCAATAACAGGCTGGCTATTGCACCCGCCCACTGCCTGCTGTCAATCAACAGAGGTGGACCTGATAGAAAACTTCAGGTCCCTCGTCTGCTGATTGACAGCAGGCAGTGCGAGGGTGCAGTAGTCAGCCTGTTTTTGGCTATTGCAATTTGAAATATCCAATAGCAGGCTGGCTATTGCTTCCAGCAATGAAGTAAAAAAAAAAAAAAGTTTAAAAAAATAAAATAAACTAAAATTAAAAAAGTTAAAAAAATAAAGTTAAATTAATAAAATGTAAAAATGTAAAAAAGTTAAATAAATAAAAAATACAAAAGTTAAATAAATAAAAAGTAAAAATGTAAAAAAATAAAAAGTTAAATAAACTAAAATTAAAAATCCCCCATAAAATTAAAGGCCCCAGACCCTGCGAACACACGCATTTAAAAAACATAACATAAAATAAAATATTTTCCTGATCCCTGGATCCACCGACAAGTGCAGCCTCCCATCTACTATGCTGTCAGAAGCTGCATACAGCATGCGCTGGTTACTACTTAAACCGGCGCGATGTGTGCAGCTTCTGAGAAGATACGCTATTAGCGTAGCGGGAGCGATGCAAAATGCGCAGCCGACTTCCTCGCTATGCTAATAGCGTATCTTCTCAGAAGCTCCACACAGCGCGCCAGTTTAAGTAGTAACCAGCACATGCTGTATGCAGCTTCTGTCGCAACTGCAGGGCGCAGATGCCATCCGCAATTAAGTCAGCTCTCGGCGCCCATCGGTTGCGACATGCAATGAAAATTATTAGTGCCCCCCAGATCTGACTGTGGTATCTTATGTGCCCCCCCTATATATTGTTCCTAGAGTCGCCACTGATGCTAACTGAAAGACATTTAATTAACTAATGCACTGAGAGCTTTTAGATTATAAGCTCTCATGGGCAGGGCCCTCGTTACCATCTTGTCTTGATTTGTATTGTAATTGTAATGTCTTACTTGTATTGTTAAGTGCTTCGCAAAACTGTTGGTGTGATAAAAATCCTGTATAATAATAATAATATCATTATTAAGTATAATAATGAATAAGTGTCTGCTGAACCTGTACCTGATTTTAATGGAAGCTGTAGATTTAAAATGGATGAAAATCATATTTGAAATTACATTAACATGGTAAAGCTCATATGTGATTTCAGTGAATGTGTTTACATAAATGTTAATACATATATGCAGCATCACGGAAGTGGTCTCTCTTCTGTGGAGCTGTAGTTTGTATCTGTGGTGCCGATACATTGTATGTTTTTGTCTTCGTTAGAGGAAAAGTTTGATGTTAAAAAAAAAAAGTCTGTTAAAAAACAACAAAATAGCCTTGTTTAGACAGGCCGCAGGGGGGTGGTAAAAGCAGGCAGTAGACCTGCATTTTTGCCGCCCCCGTAACTGCCCACCTAAAAGCTAGTGGCTGTTCAGGCTTGTATACATGCCACAGAAAATTGTATACAGCACGTTGTGTTTGCTAGGCGGTACCACTTGTGGCCACAAATGCAATATTTCCAATCAATAGGACCATGCCACGTGGGTACGCACTTGTGGCATGGTATTACGTTTTGAAATCCCCACTGGGATAAAAAAAAAAGAAAAAAAAACAGCATTGTTTTGCCTCCAGAATGCTTGGCAGCCACTGCTTTACTGCCCTCTGAAAAGCGATTGACAGCAGATCACTTTTGTAGAGAGGCGGTGGAGCCTGGCGCCCATCTGAAAAAGGCCAGAGTGTAGAAACTGGAGCATGGGAGTCTCCGGAAAACCAAATCTCCAGTACTACAATGAAACTGTCTGAGAATATCTTGCTTTTGGAAGCTAAACAAAGAGATACCTCTAACATAAATGTGTAACTAAAACCCAAGATAATAATAATAATAATATAATTGAATTTCCCAGCCCTAGATGTGCTGACTGCATTAGTGCACTGACTGGCTTTATTACTATTATTTGTATCTGGTGTTCCTGCCTGTAACACACTTCCTATCCTAGGGTAACAATGCTCATGCACTGTATCATATCTGTGGAGGGGCAGTGTTGTCACCTTAGGTTGCTCTGCTAATCTGGAGTACAAACACCCCACCCTCTCCTTATCTCATAACATGGTGGATGTGTTCTGTAGTTCACAAAAGAGGACTGGTAAGAGCTGAGAACATTGTTTGAGATTTCAGATCAGTGCATAGAAAGTTACAAACACACTGAGAGCAGCTGTGCATGGCAACCAATCAGCTTCTCTCTTTCATTTTCAAGTCTTAACTAAACAAACTTAATAGAGAAGCTGATTGGTTGCCCTGGGCAACTGCTCCAGATTTTGTCTGCTCCAGTTTCATAAATTCC
>NW_017306649.1:928362-936087 GCF_000935625.1 Nanorana parkeri | reverse complement strand
CATAGTATTTTGGGCAGGATCAACAGGTTTATTTTAACACTTGAAGAAAATGTACCTAGCCTTCCAAAGGAAAATGAATGCAGCTACCACATCTAAGAAATTATAAGCTGCAGCACAATAAATATTTGTTCTTGGGTACAAACACATTTAACCCTAGTGGAGATATTTATTTATGAAGAAAACTGGTGCAGGAAAAACTATTGAGGGTGGTTTATATGCATGCACTGTTACTCAGCTGCAACAAGGAGCCGAGTATTATGGAATCTGGGCAGGGTGTCCCATAGCCCTACATGGGCAATCTATGGCTAGCATGTTAACCTGCAGTCTGAGACTGGACAAGTCAGCAACTCTGAGGGGGTAGTTGGTATACTAGTAAAGATCAATAGCAGCTGGGCATATGCAATGTCAAAGGATGAAACACAAGCATAGTTGAGAGTATGACTAAAGATCATCAATGGGTTAACCAGAGCAAAGCAGGAATGTTTCTCATGTAATGAATCTGAAACTATACACTAAGTCCCTTCCTTGGAATTAGATTATGGCACTTGAATCATTGAATTGCTGCATCTGTGAAAGAGTGCCTTTTTTGTGTGAAATAAAAACTCATGAGTTGAAAGCTAGCTAGAGAATTTCCACAAGAATAAGGACTTTCTGGTTTTCTCACAAGAATAAGGTCTCAGTTTACTTCAACATTACAGAAATCCTAGCATAGTACAAGATGCTGTAAAAGAGAAACAAGGATGCCATAACAGATAACAAACAATAAGCATGTTTCTAGAATTCCACTTCCTTGCAACAATCTACGGCAATTTATCGCTCTGCTTTTGACAAAGAAATAAAGAAGCCTTTTATGAAATATAGTGCTCTCTCCACCAGCGCAGAAAAAGTCTACTTTGTCATCAACAGCCAAGTTAAATGTGAAATAACCTTATTAGAGGTTTACTAACTCTAGTACCAGACTGTGACTTCTGACAAACACTTGTAAAAAATCAATACATTGGTTGGGTTCCAGGGTCAATCTAGCTAGAAGGTTTATTTCAGTCTCAAGCAGACTTCAGCAAGTTCTATTACTCACCTAGTTTCATTCTATGCCATGTAGGGCTCCAAAATCAAATGAGAAAAAATGTGGTAGGGTCTTCCCATATAGAGCAAACCAAATCAGTCAAAAAATACCTGAAAAAAACATACAACCTCGGCATATAAGTGCTTACGTTCACCAACCTGTCAAAGCTCCAGCAGATTCTATTGCCTACATGAGTTTCTTTTTATCTGATGTGAGACCCTTAACATATAAAGTTTATCCACCTGTCAAGGCTTCAGTAGGTTCTATCCCCCACCTGCTTTCTTTTTATCTCGTGTAGAACTCCGGAAACGGACCTCTGCATATGAGTTCCTAGATTCACCCACCTGTCAAAACATGTTTTATCTCATGCAGGGCTACAGAAGAGACTTTTCCATATAAGTTCAAAGATTCACACACCTGTCAAGTCTGCAGTAGGTTCTATCAACCACCTAGTTTATTTTTTATCTCATGGCAGACTTCAGAAGAGAGACCCCTACATATAATTTCCAAGGTTCACCCGCTTGTCAAAACAAAAGCAGGTTGCTAACCCACTTGGTTTCTTTTTATCATATGTAGGGCTCCAGTAGAAAAACCCCTACATATGAGGTTCAGGATCCACCCACCTAACAAAGCCATTTCAGGATGATCTCTTTCTCATTGCCAAATTATATTTTATGTTTCTCCCTTTACTAAGAATGTACAGTAACATGAAGAAGTCTTATCATCTTGTAGCAGGAGTGGGACTCTTTTGGGGTGATCAGAGCGGTTGTCTTCACTGAAGAGTACCTGAGTATATAGTCAATTCAAATGTCCACTCAGCATTCAAACATCAGGCATGAATTAAGGTTCAAGCAAACAATAATTTCATATCACTGTCTGAGACACTGTGAGGGCACAGATATGGGTGTCTGCCCATGCCAGGATTTTGATTCTGCACTCAGTATGACCAACACATCACTGCCTCTGTCTTAGGGCAAAACATCCTTTTCCTCCAAATAAATGCATTTGCTGGGATAAAGCCAGGTGCTCCAACAAGGTAGTTTAACAAATAACTATTTAAAAAGTAGCTGTGTCTACAGAACCCCAGCACCAGTTTAAAAATCAAAATATCAGGTGTACATGTATTTAGCATTTAATGTTTATCTAAACCCCACACATTTCTTAACCACTTTGCATCCAAATAAATGTTGTTAATTATGTAGACACATGTTACAATCTGAATTTTTGGCTAGATGCAAACTGCGAAAAACCAAACATCTATTTATTGTGTGTCGGCTAAATAGACACCAAACATATCAAGCCTTAAAATTGTGCATTTCCATGAAATGGCAAAAAAACACAGTACCCAAAATTGCTCATGGTGCTAAAATTATTATTAAATTATTATTACTATTAAACTTAAACGTTCATGGTGATATGTAGCATGTGTGGTGCAATTGCCGTTTTTTCACGTGGGTGGACCCAACATGTGTTTGTGTTTGTATGTGCATGTAAATGGGGGGGTAGAGGACTTTAATATTTTTTTGATTATATCTGACTATATTTTTTCAACTTTTTTTACACTTAGCTTTAGTACTATCACAAAGGGGGCTACCAAGTTCAAAGAGTCCCATGGACAACAGTTTAAAGAGAAAAATCATTATTACTTCATGAGGTGCTGTGCCCTCTGTTTTGTTTTTTCCACTGATGTGTCCCTATTAGAAGATTTCCCCTCTATTCCTACTGGCTTGATAAATGCAACATTTTGTACCTCTATTACTTTTTGTCCTACCGTAGTAACAATGGTAATTAGGGCAGATGGAGAGGGTAAATGTCCTTGGTAGGAACAAAGATGACAATAACAACCTGACAAGTATTCTAACCCTTCTACCCCCCAATGAAAACTGAAAAAAGTGTTTCCTTTATAAGTATATACTTATGGGTTCTCTCACTATCATATAATGCTATTCAGAACCCTCCACCACACATATAATAATTAGGGTATGTAGCCCATTCCCTTTGTACTCCTCTATAATACTGGTAAAATATATTGTATAAGGTCTGGACCAATCCAGACTGGGTGCTCTCCTAAAGAATTAAACCTTTATCTCAATATATTAATACAGTATATCAGTTATCTAAACCTTTATATTTTTCAATCCAGTGAAACCATAAATATAATTGAAGTACACAGTACAAAAAGCTTAATTGAAGTACACAGGGTGCCTTTAGAATGCCCTCTCCTATTGCCCCGCTGCCGCTCGCACCTTGCACTTGCCGGCGTCCAGAGCCCCGGTGCTGCATCAGTTTCCTGAGTCTGTGCGCGTGCGCTAGAGGGCCGCAACCTGGAAGGTGTCTAGCAGCCAATCACCCTCACTACTAGAGGCACAGTGGAAGACCTGGCCCTTCTTAGATCCTGTTCCTCTAGTGCGTCCCCGATAACGCACAGACCCCTAGTTTCTGAGTCCTCTGCCCTGTACCCCAGGCTTCACTCCAGTTTGCTACTGTAAACCTGCTCCGCAAAACCCGGAGCTCTCGTGCCCCAGTGCCCCGGTTCCCAGACTGTGACACAATAATCTCAGAGGAGGAAAATGCCTTTCCCTGAGATCTCATGAGGTTACAGATGAGATTTTCCAGCAATGCTCTGCTGATGTAACCTTCCCAGGATGCATTTGCTTGGGTACAATTATATCATTGGTGACAGAGAGTACCAGGAAGTATGTTTCTTTCACTAATGAATGTGAGATTATTTTATTTAAGCATGCAGAACTCCACGCTGAGGTGATTTTTAGTCAAAAGGAGTAAAGGTCCGCTTTAACTCTTTCCAATCCTTCTCCCCTAAAGAGTATCTAATCCCAAAAACAAAAATGTAATATTTTGCAGTTTATCAATCATTAGATGTGGTGGCACTCACTCCTCCACTGTATCTATAGAGATGCAGCCACTCTCTGGCAGCAACATTTTCAAACTATGAAGATAGTGTTATATTGACTAGTAGATTTAAAGTGGCTAACAAATGAAAGCCAAACTTCATCTATTTATTTTGGAGTTATGATTTAACTAAATAAATAAATAAAACCTGACCATCATAAGCACCCCGTCAGTGTTAAATGGTTTGTCTAAACTCTTCAACTGCGACGTTTGCTGGAAAGTTTGGCCTGTTAGAGGAGGTTGAAAAATAACACTCTTACTGTCAGGATCAAGTAATTATTCAGAAAAGCAAAGACTGTTGTGTTAATGCTATTGACAGATGGTATCATCTACTGTATGTCAAATATCTGTTTCCCATAGTTTTATTTTAACCACTAATTTCATGCTGATTTATTATTATTATTTTACAAACATTACTATTTAAACTTTTCTTTGTTTGTATTCATTTTGTTAGCTACTTTTTTTTAGTGTTGCATTATAAAAATTGGAAACAAAGTTATTTGTAATTTTGTAAATGGCTTTAAAATGCTTTTTACCGGGATCATCATTTTAGCATTAATTTAAATGATAGAATATAATGTATACATTTTTTTCTATAGTAACACTGATCAAAAAAAAAAGACAGCTAACTGATCAAAGTAGAATAAAGTGCATTTTTTTGTTTTGTTACTTTTTGGCCCATGGATTACATAAACATGAAAATCTGTTTTGCATGACAATATCACAAAAGAAAGCCTTGTGTGACGACATGGTGATCAGTTTATGAGTTAAATGTGTATTGGTGTTGGGTTATGTTTGAGTGCGTTATGTTGTGTGACTTGGTTATGGAAAGACTATCAGCACCATCCCTCGTTATCTCCCATTGTACTCTGAGGGAGCTCAGAACAATGACATTCTGGCCAGGCCCCTGCTATGGCTGTCTGGAGCTCATTAGCAGGTGGACACCTGTGGTGTTATGAAGACAGAATGTCCAGGGAGGGAACGGGGGATGTGATGGGATTATATTCTGATCTGATCACTTTCTGTATAAAAGTTTGTGCAGTTGTTCAATAAATCAGAGTTTGTTTACCCTACACTCAAGCCTTGGCTAGTGACTGGGGAAACTGGGAGCTACAGATCAGCGGGTTCCAATATCTCCTCAGCAAGGAAGAAGACAGCGGCGGACATACTCATCCTGAGTACGGGGGTCCGTCACACCTTGTTTGTCCTAAAAAGTGATACATGTATTACTTTGTTACCTTAAGTAATTGGAGAATCAACAGGCCCATAGCAGAAATGTAAAATTTGCTGTGGTCCTTAGGAGTTGTTGCAGTGTGAGAGGTGAAGTGATTAAAGAAGAACTCCTGGCAAAACTTTTAACAACCCTTGCAGTGGGGCAACCCCCGCACTGCAAGGGTTAACGTTTTTGTCTAGGTGCTAACAAAAAAAAGTATACTTACCCGAACTGCTGAGGCGGCTCCCTGCTTTTCCAGTCTCTCACCTTCTACGCTGCAGCATTGGAATGTTGCTCAGAGTCCTCAGGTCTATGCAATGTGTGTAGAACGTGATGATTTGCGGGACCTTAGAGAGCTGCAGAGGAGGGGGGAAAGAGGCTCCATGGACCGGTCTTAAGCTGGCCATACACCTATAGATTATCTGCAGATTTTCTATGGTCAGATGGAAAAAGTACAACGGATATACCTGAACAATGCTTGCAACCAATCAGATGGTTCAGGTATTTTGACAGCCAGAGGGGCCGACTAGCAAGATACTGAAGCTTGGCCCAGTGGAAGATTCCTCCATCCACACAGTTTAGCGTAGATGGAGGAATCTACACAATCTGCAGATAATCTACAGGTGTATGGCCAGCTTAAGAACAAGCTGGTTCAGACCATCGTGCGGGGATAACTTTTTTTTTAAGCAGCAAAAACGAGCAGTTAACCCTTGCAGTGCAGGGGTCCCTCTACTGCAAGGGTTATTAAACGTTTTGCATGGAGTTCTTCTTTAATATCCACTACAGCTTTGCATTTACAGGAGTGTTTTATTTTGTATGCCGGCGCGGTTTGCAGTTCAAAAGCAGCTTTAAATAAATACAAGTAAGACTTTATGACGGGGGAGACCAGTTAGTCAGAGGAAAGGTGTTCCAATAAATTACTGGCAATCTCCTTCTGTTTTACCCAAATGTGTAGATCACTCTCTATGCAAAATAACCCATCCAAAGAAGTGATTGAAAATCTATCACTATGGCAGGATAGCTGGATATCCTACATATTACTGTCCAAGTAGGTAATACAATTATGTAGATCTTCCATACTTCCAGCCCAGATACATAAATATCATCAATCCAAGGTTTCTCTAAGATAATGTCATGCATAAATTTAGGGTCATCACCATAAAAAACTACAGGTACATATAAATTTACATGAAGGTAAATATCTACAGCAAAATGCGGTATGCAAAAGTGGGATTAGAAACAAAAAAAATGAATGTGGAAGAAAGTTAATATGTTACAAAGCAAGACCAACCTTTTCACTGCGGAGGACATTGGAACATTATAGAAATCCAGTGTATTACAGCTGAAGTGAATGAAATAAATTATTCATGCAAAGGAAAACTCTGAGATCTAAGACATCACTGACATAGTGTACATTTATTTTTTTTCCTTTACTACTTCTGAAAAGCTTATGAAAATAAAATAAGCTGCTGCATGATGATAGCTGAATCAGATTTTTACCTGGCGATTAAAAAAGTCAAATAAAAAATGACTTGAAAGCAGGCATTAATAAATATTATTGCCCAATACAGGGATTGTAATGCCTTTAGGCCTTTAATAGTGCAAAATGTGCAAAGTGCAGAATCCATGACAGCCAAGCAGCAGTCAATAGATTGTCTTAAGGCTTTTCCCCATAGTTCTCCTTAGGGTAACAGGAGGACACAAACTAGCGTCCTCCCGTCACCCTAGGCTCAGTATACCACGAGCTGTAGCTCGCGGTATACTGAGACGCCACAGTATACCGCGAGCTGCTGCTCGCGGTATACTGAGACGCCGCAGCTAAAACAGATCCCGACAATTATGCCGGGATCCGCCCAGCTGCGTGATTGACAGCTGGCTCTGCCAATCTAGAGGCAGAGCCAGCTGTACCCGCCTCCTCCCCCGTCCGTTCCGCCAGTCAACGCTGGCGGATCGGAGCGGGGAGGGGAGAATCCAGCCCCTCCCCTCTCACGGCAGAGAGCCGTGACAGGATCGAGAGGTGAGCGAACGCCGGTATGTGTTCGCTCACCTCCCGATCTACTGAGCCGACCTGTGACAGTCTCATTGTCACAGGTCGGCTAGAACTATGAGGTGAGTGAAAAGCAAAGCACTCACCTCATAGTTCTCCTTTAAAGGATATTTAAACCCTCAGCGGTTTTTGCATATATCTACTGCTAGCAATCAGTAGAAATATGCAAAAAATTTAAAATAAAAAGTTACGCAAAAGGCTTAAACTTACCTGTGTCTCTGCTGCGCGCTACCATCCGAAGAGCTGAACAATCTCGGGCGGCCGCAAAGGATGTTAGGGCGGACGCATGCGCAGTACAGATCTTTGGCCGGGAAACGAGGAGAGACCCAAGCTAAGTCAATGCAGGCAGCCTGGCAGCGTGCACAGCAATCAGCTCTGGCACCAGCGCGCTGGATTGACTCCTGAAAACTACAGGAAAGAAGATGATCGGATCATTTAAGGTAAGTTCTTACACTAGCATTGGGGGGGGGGGGGGGTTACTCTTTATCTTAA
>NW_017306649.1:913651-928118 GCF_000935625.1 Nanorana parkeri | reverse complement strand
GGCGGGGCGGGGGGGATATCCTTCAATTTCACTTTAAGTCCTACACTTTTGGACATTAAAAAAGAAGTTAACCTTTAAATGCTCTCTGATGTGCAGAGTTAAACAGCACCGTACAACAGGGTTTCTGGGAAGTGTTCTCTTTGCAGTATCTTTCACTATCCACTTTATTACTTGCAGCTGTTTATACATATGGAACACATCAATTTTCACAATTCTGCCTTTTCATTTGTCAACACATTTGTCATCGCCTATTACAGCAAAGTTAGTTTTTTCTGGATCTGCCACTCCTCTGCAGTTTTGGGGTCGCAGTTGTTGGAGGGCTAGACATCTCTCCATGATGGGTGTCTGGACCATGGAGAATACAGATGGAGCAAATGTGCATTCTATTGGTTTACCTGTAAGTTGCAGTTCAGGGAGGGCAGCAGCAGTGCTTTCAGTGCTCTGTGGAGTGTGTAGTTGAGGGGATCAATGATGCCGAGTGGAGCCTGGACTCAGAAACATGTACTCAGGGCAGACTCTGGACTGACTCTGGACTCAAAACTCTTATCTCAGGATTGACTTAACTATGGTTTCAGGACTTTGGACTGACTCTACTCAGGACTCAGGAGTCTGGACTCAAGACCCTGGACTCGTTACTTACTCTGGACTCAGGACCGATTCTGGACTCAGGACTCACTCTTTATTCTGGACTCAGTACTGACTCTGGACTCAGGACCAACATAGGAATCTGGACTCGGGACCAACTCAGGACCGATGCAGGACTTTGGACTCTGGGCTGACTCGACTTGGAATTCTAAACCATCTCTGGACTTAGTTCTTTGCACTCAGGAGCAACCCTGGACTCAGCACTGACTCTGGACTCAGGACTCTTGACTTCGGACCGACTATGGACTTGGGACTTAAAACTCTGGATCAACTCCGGACTCAGGACCGTCTTTAGACTCTGGACTCAAAAGTCCGAATTCAAGACTCCGGGCTCAAGATTGACTTTGATTTTAGGACTCTATTTAAATACGATTACCCTTGACTCTGTCCAGGTCTGGAAAACCAAACAAAACAGAGTTCTGTTTTGGTGGACCTGACCCGGTCGGATTCGGGGTTATTTGATGTAAAAGAATAAATGTCCATTTACATCCGACTCTCGCAGACCTAACATGGGTTTGGTAAGTTCAGTTTTTTCCTCCATCATGGAACCCCTGCTGATCAGAACTGAAGGAGTATGTGTGAAATGTTGGAATGTTTTTCCCATGTGTTGCATCCCCTCAGCACAATTTATTTATGTAAAAAATAGGTTTCCATGGCCGAGCAGCTGCATCCATGCCTTACATCACCAAGTGCAATGCAAAGCGCCAGATGCAGTGGTGTAAAGCACGCCGCTACTGGACTCTAGAGAAGTGGAGACGTGTTCTCTGGAGTAATGAATCACGCTTCTCTGTCTGGCAATCCGATGGACGTGTCTGGGTTTGGCGGTTGCCAGGAGAACAGTACTTGGCTGACTGCATTGTGCCAAGTGTAAAATTTGGTGGGGGATTATGGTGTGGGGTTGTTTTTTAGGGGAGGGGCTTGGCCCCTTAGTTCCAGTGAAGGGAACTCTTAAGGCATCAGCATACCAAGACATTTTGGTCAATTTCATGCTCCCAACTTTGTGGGAACAGTTTGGAGATGACCCCTTCCTGTTCCAACATGACTGCGCACCAGTGCACAAAGCAAGGTCCATAAAAACATGGATGAGCGAGTTTGGGGTGGAGTAACTTGACTGGCCTGCACAGAGTCCTGACCTCAACCCGACAGAACACCTTTGGGTTCAATTAGAGCGGAGACTGCGAGCCAGGCCTTCTCGTCCAGCATCAGTACCTGAGCTCACAAATGCGCTTCTGGAAGAATGGTCAAATATTCCCATAGACACACTCCTAAACCTTGTGGACAGCCTTGCTGGAAGAGTTGAAGCTGTTATAGCTGCAAAGGGTGGGCCAACTCAATATTGAACCCTATGGACTAAGACTGAGATCCCATTAACATCCATGTGCGTGTAAAGGCATGCGTCCCAATACTTTTGGCAATATAGTGTATATATATATATATACATATTTACATATATATATTTGTCTTCTTTGCTGTAAAATACAGTGAGGTTTTTGTTACACGCTAAGAACCTTTTATTTTCTTTGAAAAAGCCCACATTTCTAAAACTTCAATCATATGGAATGATGATCTTTCTTCCTCCAGACAGATCTAAAACAAATCTTTTTTTGAAAAATGTGAGCTACTATCAAGGGCAAACACTTGACAAAACATTA
Organism: Nanorana parkeri; assembly: GCF_000935625.1. Lineage (NCBI taxonomy): Eukaryota > Metazoa > Chordata > Amphibia > Anura > Dicroglossidae > Nanorana > Nanorana parkeri. The sequence goes on along the minus strand of NW_017306649.1, from coordinate 925,821 downwards.
TTTTTAACCACTGACAGCAAAGAAAAGTATTAATCTAAAATAAATACTTCAGAATAGACTGCTACAGAAATGGTGACTGAATCCAGTCATAACATCTAGCAAAGCCAACCTTTCAGGAATGTGTTAAGAACTTCTGACTTGTTCATGTAAACAGCAGACAGCAAATGTGCAGAACATAAGACAGTATGTTCGTAATCTATTACCATATCTTCAAGCAAGATGTACAGTATCAGCCATAATATGCAGATAAATTACACCCCATATTCCATATGTGCTGGTGAATATTTTACAGATTTTTTTTTTTTTTATTGATGCAGTTTTTCTTTACACAACACTCAGATGACAGATGTCGAGGATCGCAATTCACTTATCAGGAAACATGGGTGGAAACATTGATGACTTCACTCATATTGCAGTGTTGGCTTTGTTTGAATGAATGGTCGACAATCATGCAACAGTTAATTTTCACTTATTTAAAAGGGAAAATGTCATGTATTGCTATTAACCCTGTATTTAAGTCATTCTCACAGTGTTTACCATAAATAGTTTTTTTGATGTAACTTTCGCAAGCTTACTCTTCCTTTTTTATTAAATGTAGAAATGTGTACTTTATCCAGTAGAGGCAGGCCAACTCACAGACACACACTGTGAGGCGCATTAAAGCACAACCATTTTGTAGCACTGTAAAGCTGGCCATTCACTGGCAGATTTTCACATTAATGATAGTTCGCAAAATCTTGTCAGAACAAATAATAATGCCATCAAAAATGTATTGAATGTCATTTGACATTTTGTTTGATTTTAATATTATATTTAATAATATAATAATATTTAATATTCATTTTTTTTAATAAACTGAGTTTCCTGAAAGAAACATTTACTGTTAGAATGTTGTGGTCAGTGGAGAAAAAACAATGTCTTGCTGCATACAGTATAATATAAAGGGGAGCTCTATACCTCCCAACCGTCCTGGGAGTAGGGCATTTTTTTCTCCCATGCTCATTATCCAAAGTCTACAAAAAACTACAATTTCAGTACAAGTCAGCGCTCTTGCCCCTCCAAAACCCCATCATACGTTAGACCAGCATAAGTCTATCCCAGACTTCCCTTACGGTTCTAAGTCATGTGACATTAACAGCACATGTCCAGAAACAGGAAGTGAAGATGGGTTTTCCTCACTCTCCTGTACTTGCAACAGTCAAAGACTGGCATCAGGTGCTTGAATGAGCATTCCAGCACCTGATGCAGGGAGATCGGGATGCAAAAATCGTGATGGTGGCAAAATATGCAAATCAAATCCCCCGTGTGTGCAGTGAGTGCACAATGGGCCCCTTTCCCCTTGGCACCCGTGTATACTGCATGCACTGCACACATGAGGGACTCTTAGTGACACATAAGTAAAATCAATTATATTAAGCTGTCTTATTGTACATAGAGATTGAGCTGTGCACAGTCTTTATGTAAGTTTCTACTGAGGGAAAGTGAGCATTAGAAGAAATACTACATTTTAGCATAATGTCAATGCTCCTGTCATATTAATCCAGTCCAAAGTGTACAGCATAGAGGCAATTATTCCTTATTTTGATGTAGTGAAAGCTAACAAAATAAAAACTGCTTAATGCAAATTGTGTACCACTAAGACCACATGAAACTGAGATCTCAGTTACGGATGTTTGCTAAGAAGCTGAATCACATTACATCTTGTATCTCTCAGGGTCTTCAGTTAGATTTTCAGAACTACTGGGGCCATTACAAAGCACAATAATTGTGTTGTGTTTGTTGATTGTTTCTTCATAATGCAGGATAAAGAAATTATTGAATAATACAGTTGCAAGTTGGGGGCACTCTTTGATGTTCCTCTAACAAGAAGCGAAAACACAAACCACTACAGGGAGTCTGCAAAGATCTAAAAAGCTGTTGTCTTTTTGAATCCACTTGAAAACACTCAAATCTGTACTAGTCTGCTATATAATCTGTGCTCTGAAACTGGCAAATCAACCCACTCGCAGGTGGACAGTAGGGGCTCTGGCTATTGACATTTGGAGAGACATCGGCAAATCCAAAAAAACAGCCAGAGCGGGGTGAATGGTCCGCCGAAGCAGACTGAATCCCTGCGTGTGTCAAAAAAATAGAAAAAAGAAACAAAAAAACAGCAAGTGGTTCCTCTCCCCAATTCATACCAGAACCATTAGGTCTGGTAGGTATTTTAAGGCGGACCCAAAGGTCTCCCCTAAAGTCCCTTACTAGACCCTTAATCAGAGCAGCGGCCGCTGTGTTACCTGTCATTCATGGAGCGCTGCCTGTTAATTACAGGCAGCGCTGCATCCGGCTTTTGACGGCTAAGTTAGGTTACACAGCAGTGTTCTACCTCACTGCTTGTATAACCTAACATAGTGAGGCAAGAGCTGCAACAACCTCTACTCTATGTTAGAGGCGTGAGCTCTGTGCATAGCTTGGACCAATGGAAAAGCTCAATTGGTCCAAGCTGTCCAATAAAAAAAAAATCTTGATGCCTTACCAGTGACGAGCAAGTGAGGGACAGGGAGGCCCCACCTTTTCTCCTCACTTTCTCCTCCCTTCCTCCTCCAGACATAGCTTGGTGACCGGGTGGGGGGGGGCTTTAGCCGTCTGGGGGTGGGGTGTTGGCTGTCTGGGGGCGGGGCAGGGTTTGCTGGGAGCAGGGCTTCCTGGCGCAGGGCTTCCTGGGGGCAGGGCTGGGGCCAGCAAGGGGAATGCCTCACCCAGCAAGGAAGGTACCGCTCGTCACTGCAGTATATCACTTACAAATAAATTAAATAGAACATACCACTAGCGACTGGTCTCTGCTCTGATAAAACACATTAACAACCACACTCTGATGTCATCCTTTAGTCCATTGCATTTCCACTGAACCACCCAAGGTTTCAGTCCCAGCTTGTACAACTTTTTTATGAGATCAATATGTGAAACCATATCAAATACTTTGCTAAAGACAAGGATATGCCCACAGCCCCACCCTGGTCAAAAACAATTATGATATAGTCAAGTGCCTTTAGTGTTTCATATGGAAAAAATATGAAAACATATGAAAATGAGGAGAACATACAAACTCTGTGCAGATAATCCTTTGGCTAAATATTTGTCATCTCCCCAGTTCTGCAATGTAAAAATAATTTTTGCCATACCATCATGCCCATTTGCTTGATTTATTTCCAGCCACACGTAAATGAAAAAATATCTGTCTAATTTAGAGTGCCTTAAAGACTCTCCCTCCCCTTTGTCCCAAAACAACATGCGCTTTCATCCTCTCGCTCTTCACCTAAGCGAACTCTATTAGCAGACAGTAACTGTAGTTAACCCAGACTGCAAGAACAGCACTGGAAATGTATGACAATAATTATGTTTAATTTTCAAAGCTTAACAGTAGCACTGAAAACGTACTTACAATGCCTTTGTGTTAGATTGGGTGAACTTGTTATGCATTATTCAGGTAATATGAGCTGTGAAAATGGAAATCTTTTGACCTTACTAAAAGTGAGCTAAAGTTTAACTCACTTGCAGGAGAAGGAAAAATGGCTTTAGCTTTTTTTTTTCCAGAACTGGATTTATGCTGGCGGAGTGCCCTAGATTTAATGCAGGCGCAGCAGAGAACAGGAACTATAGTGTAGCTCAGAAAGCACATACCTAAATAATGTGTTATTTTCTTCCCCATTATTACTGTACTTTTATACTTTCTCTTCACCAGCATTATAAAACATCTTTACTATCCTTAACGTTCAGCTTTTAAATGTAATTGAAGTGCACTGTTTATTATTCCCAAGTTACAAGAGCAAATCTACTTAAGGTCCATCAGATCAGTGTTAAAACATTGATAATACTTTTATCTAGGGGTTTAAGCCTTTTATTCAGTCTAGTAATTATTGCATATATAAAACTGAGCGGAGATATAAATCCCTTGAAAACAAAATTTCAATAAATGAAAAATTACCTTTCTTTTCTCAGTTGTAATACCTACTACGTGCAAAGAGATCCAATTTTTCATCTTATTCTCATTTGTTTTGTAGATGTCCATTTTATCTGCAGCAAAAAGACATAATAAAGGACATTATCAAGGTGACAAAAAGTAAGAAAATTATAGAATTTATGACTGTATGATTCTCAAATAACTTCACAGCGCATTTGAGATTATAATTTATTTTTTTTACATTTTTACCACTATCCCTTATGTCTGTTATTGTGTACACAGTATTGAAACTCATTTCATATAGATAAGAACTGGGAAAAGGATGGCATGAAGGGAGATCATAGGTGATGACCGAGGACTTACTCCAATTATGTTTTTTACAGCTGGGTTTTCTGATTTCCTCCTTACTGTATAAAGCTGGAGTTTATTAGATAGAGATAACACTAGGCACTCTATAAACGCCATTTCACCTCCGTTTACAATGTGTTCTTTTTCACTGACCTACTCCAAAGAAACTTTCCAGTCTTGGTTTATATTCTGCACCTGATGACATAATTTATAATGCATTAAGCTAAAATTAAAATAATAAGAGCTACGCTAATGTGACACATAAATGAACACTGACTTGTATATAATGTATAAATTTATAAACCATAAGCTGCTGGATGACCTCAACCCAGGTAGTGAATGTGATTTGAGAATACAATGCATCTAGCTGTTTATTTATGATGAGGGTGCTGGAAAGAATTATTATTTTATCAGGATTTTGACAGGGGTATTATTGGTACTACTAATGACAAAAAGCAACAACAGGGCTTAGAAATAAAGGTATTTAGTGCAATTACAGATATAAAAAATGTGGACAAATATGATAAAACTCAAATGATAGCTCAGCTGGAGAGAAAAATAGAGAGTTTGTTTTCATATATAGTAATTACGTTTTAGTGGGCGTGTGTTGGGGCATTAAAGAACAAAGAGAGCACCCCAAATTAATTGATTGAAAGACACTACATTGAGTAAGTTCCACCTTAGGGTGTGCAATTACCGAAAGGGGAGAGGCTTTTAAGAAATACTATAAACTCTCTAATTGTATAAAAATAAGAAATTAATTTATTACATAATTGGAAATAAATAAAATTGAAACATAATTGGTCTATTCCACATGCAATATAAGTGTCACATCAAGTCGACAATTATTATTAAAGTAGGACATAGTAGATGACTCATTCAGATAAACCCAACATGTTTCGCCCTACTGGGCTTCTTCATGCGAAATTATATATCCTAAATGAGAGAGAACCCATGTGAAGCAAATTAGAGACTGCATTCTTATATAAAACGGGCATACATATAAAATTATAATGTTATAGTTGTTAGCAGGCTTACATGGAAGAATCCAAAAGGACTGTCAGTCGACACCACTACATGAAGATGGAGGGGGCCAAGTGTATCAAGTATGTTTTCCCTCTATTCAAATAGAAGTAGTCACACATGGGAATCATGTCAAGAGAGCAATTAGCAGCACCATCAGTCAAGGGCAACAGCAAAAGAGGGTTGTGTTGAAAAGGCACAACTAGGGATTCAAAAAATGAGAATTCAATGAGAATGATAAGTGAAATAAACTCTATATAGCGATAAAAATATCATATTTATTTTGTTTATAAATAATAATGAGTAATTACAATTAAATTTATAGAGACTAATGAAGCATAGTGATTAATGTATGTGAAATTATGTGCATGTCTAGATAATAGACAAATATATAAAAAATATATAAAATAAATATAAAATATTTGTGAATAATTACTTCAAATATCAAAATACTAATAAAAATTGTTTAAAGTAAATTCATGTGTGTGCATAAAAAAAATAAATTAAACAATATGAGTAATCATAAAGATTGCATAAGTGAAAATAAAGATAGCGATCAATAAGTGCAAGTGCAAAAATGCCCAAATGCCAAAAATGAATGAGTGCATGTTTCAAATACCATTGTAGAAAAATTAGCCAGCTTCTAGTGTGTTCCTCACGAGTGCCGCATAAGAAATGACTGCACTTGTGGCCATTTATATGCTATCAATGAACGCTGCACGCCGTAGGCTCGCCCACAAAGGGCACAAGTAAGTATAAGGCACAAGTATGGATTTTGTGCACAAAATACAGTTATAACAGAAGGTAGGCCCCTTTGTTGCATGTCGGGGAGGTGTCTGTGTGGGGTTACTGCTCAAAGGATTCTGGACTCAAAATCAGATGATACAGGGATGCAGGACCTATATTAGATATCTTGGGGCCCCCTAGACCCTAACTGACTGGGCTCCCCTCAATAAATCATTAGCATTGTGCTCTTGCTACACTGCTCACATCTGCACCCCTGTTCCTTTTCTGCTCGGTTCTGTACCCCCTGCATCCCTGTTCCTACTCTTCTCACCTCTGCACCTCCTGCATCCCTTTTCCTACTCTGCCTACCTCTGCACTCCCTACATGCTCCTTCCTACAGTGCTCGCCTCACTGTCCCCTGCATACCCCTTCCTACATTGCTCACCTGTGCACCCCCTGCATCCCTGTTCATACTCTGCTTACTTTGCACCTCCTACATTCCTTAGATCAGTGTATTAACAGGAATTTAAAGAAGTTAACACTTTTGGAAGAGGGTGGCAGGGTGCCACCCTCTTTCAACACTTAACTTCTGCACACTTTTCAATACCTCTTTTTACATTGTTTACCCCTACATTCTTCTAAGCTGCTCACCCCATGCAGCTTACCTCAAGGCAGGACTCCAGCTCCTCTGACGGAGACACCTTTGACTGTGGGCGGTATGAGAGCAGAGCCTAAGCACAGTCCAGACGAGCAGATGGGAATAAGATTGGCCTGCCCAGCGTATGGCCAACTCATCATGGTAACTAGATAATGGCCAGGCTCCTTTCCTCCTTCACTGCACCGGAGCCGGACACCTATACGAAAGGAGGGGAGAAGCCTGTCCATTTACTGGTTACTATGGTAAGTTGGCAGGACTGTCCTCCTTCTCTAGAAGCAGCCAGTGCAGTCGGGCCCCCCTGCTGACTGGATGGGGCCCAGGCCTGGTGCAGGAGGACTGCATGCACAGGCATGGACTTTGTGCATAAAATACATATACATTATAGAAAAGGGGAGGTCCCTTTGTTACATGTCAGTGAGGTGTATGTGTAAGACAGGATTATTGTCCAAAGGATTCTGGACTCTGGCTTGAAATCTGTATTGCACTGTATTGTGCAGTAATACGGTTGACATGCCAAAACTCTTACTTGGAACCTTATGTCAAAGCCTATGTTCAGGTGTTTCAGGAGCAAAACGAAGAAGTTTTCCTGATATCTCAAAATGTGTTAAGGCAGGTTTTGGTACCTTGCCCTAGGAGGCTCAAAGTTTAATATATATATATAAATAGAATACTGTTAATGGAAGTTTCATTTTAAAGGGGGCCTGGCACTTTTCCCGTTCAAGGTAAAGTAACAGAACATCCTACAAAATTCACTACCTGACCATCTTATACTCACCTTTGCAGCACTCTCCTGCCATTCGATTGCTCTGTCGGAGTCCTCTGGAAACATCAGGTGCTTCTAAGTATGGAGGAGCAGGTGACCTCCTCCCAGAGCTAAATGACACTGTCTCTTTAATAAGAAAACCTAGAGCAGTGGTTCTCAACCTGTGTAACCTCAGGACCCACATTTGTCCTCGGTCATTAAGCTGCGACCCGAGTCGTAGTGCAATGGAACGCACGCCAGTGTGGGCTGCTGTGCTGGAGCTCCATTCATATGTGCATTGCTTGCACAGCTCCCATGTGTGCCTGTAGAGTAGCTGGGAGCCAGAATGTGATGTCACTCCAGTCCAGGCACCTCTACAGGACATGCAAAGGAGCTACAGTATAAGCAATGTACATATGGATGGAGCTCCCTCGTGGCCATACCCCTAGCCCACCCCACCTCAAGTCGACACTTGGCGCCGTGCAGCATATTTTCAATGGCTGCTCGGTGTAAGAATGGACAGTTCTGTGCTAGGGGGAGGGTAGGGGGAGGCTAAGTAGCCTCTCACCTAGAAAAGTGGAAGGCATATGGGGACCCACTGAACAAGGGGTCGCGACCCACTTTTGGGTCACGACCCACCAGTTGAGAACCAAGGACCTAGAGCATAGTTCCCATGCATTTGAATCTTGTACTCATTTGAAACTTTTAGTCATTTCAGTTTTAATATAAAAATATGCTTTTAAAACATGGCATGATGAACATAATTTAAGGAGGCCTGGCTAGAATAGATATGAGGAATATTAATAATCACGGTGTCCTAATAGAAAATGCGCTTCCAGGAATACCAATGTTTCCCATCCACTTCATTTTTTCAGCACGTTTTATGCCCAGTGTATAATTAGAATTGGCAAGTTACTGCCAAGGGAACAAAAGGCTCAACAGATTGATTTGACACCAAGTAGAGAAAAGACAGTACATTTTGTGCTGTCAGAACATCTGTTTAATATTTGCAGAAAAATGAAGATACATGCTCATTGCACTTATTAATTATGTTGATAGAGATTCAAAGAGAAAACAGATGTTGCCATCTCTTTACCAGAATTAAATTCCAGGAGTTGGGCAACTTTCTAGCTGTGGGGCATGCTAAATGTGGTGACTGAAATTGATAAGTGAATGAATGAGATCATTTTGCAAGGGCACCAACATTTCTTTCAATCTAACTAGACTTGGTAGTCAGATCCACATTTCCACTTGGCATAAGGTAACACTGTTCTGCTCAGCCGAGGATAGAACACATGGAAAAATTTCAGCTACATTACCGGGCCAAGGCATTTATCCGTTTCAATAATTCTGCTAATTACTGGATGCGAGAGGTGAGATCTTCAATATTATTGTATTCTTTTTTTAATCAGTGCCATCAATTACAATTTAAAATTCTTGGTGGATCGGCTGTAATAGAAAGCCGTTATAAGATGCTGCTGGCAAATAAAATAAAAAAGCATGCCATAAAATACTACCAGAAACAAAGCACCTGTGTAATAAATGATATTTGTATGTAAAATAGTTATTTATATAATATATATAGTTATAAAACATAATCGCAATGCACGAGGGCTAAAGCAAGACCTGTAGGAGTACATGAGAGCTAGGGGCTTTAAATGCCTGCCACAGGCAGGCAGTGCGGTTAGAATGGACCTATGTCTGTATCAGAGGTATTTACTTTTGTTTTAAAATTTATGAGGAGCTTGTGAAGCAATTTGAGTTATAATCGGCTAACTAATCGATTTTGAAAATAATCGTTAGCTGCAGCTCTACACTTTATGAATAGAAAAAAGTGAATATAGGAATTTATGAGGCCGATTAAGAAGGTCTTTTCCTTTCTTTTTTTTTGCTGAATAAATCACAGTAGTTTCAGCTTCAATGATATAAGTGTTATTCCTGTTTTTCCCCCACAATAGATGTTAACGGCATGTTGATGGTGTTTATTTGGTCTTTTGTGAAGAGAGGACAAGCACTGATAAATGAAGTATTGATTTCTCCTATTGTTCTCTCCCAGCATCATAAGCAAAGTAATAGCTTTATATATAGTGAGCAAAATCAGTTCTTCGATCTGGTACTGTATAATCTATTTAGTAAATAGCAACTTATTTCAGAGCCAGCTATGAAAGCATATTGCATGGTAAGATGATCTAAACTGTTATGTTTACAAAGATATAACAATATTGAAACTCCAGATGACAAACAAATTAATATATAAATAGGTTAGTAATATTGGGAAATGAAAACCTGAGATACAGGAAACATCAGGCAGCAAATATGAACTGCTAACACTATCCAGGGAACTTTGCAAATATGCTAATGTCATATGGTCAGTTGAGTGTACCATACAGGAGGGCTCAAAATTTCCACTCGCCTGCTCAGTGCTGGCGAGTGGAAATTCAGTCAGGCTTGAGTCAGTACCTGACTAGTGGGAGCAGCTGCTCCTGCTGGGCTCTCTGTCAGACGCAGCTCTTCACTGAGCCCTGGGTCGAAAACGGAGTAATAAGTAATGTCTGCAGACCTTATTAAATCACAGCAGATCACCAGGGATCTGCCTGCTCGTCTCCTCCCTGCAGAAAGACAAGCAGGTGAGGGGGCTTCATTGTTTTACTTTACATGGTGGGGGACAGGGGGCTTCTTATTTTATATGTGGGGGGGGGGCAGGGAACAGGGGGGCTTCTTATTTTATATGTGGGGGTGCATGGAACAGGGCGGAGAATGTATTATTTGTTAATGTTAAAGTTGTTAATATTTATTTCTGTAACTTTATTTTGCATAAAACATCTAACAGTGTAATTTATACGATTACTTAAGAGGGTGTGTTTAGGGGCGGAGTTAAGGCCGGGGCAGGGTAGGGGTTAGGTGGGGCGAGTAACTCCTAAGGCCTGGCTAGTAGCTCAGGACTTGAAATTTTGACCCCTGTATGGCATACAGTATATAAAGGATATACGTTTACAGATATCTCGTGGCTACATTGTGCTGTAGTGCAATCCACTCACCAGTGCATGTTTCAGAGATTTATTGCTAAACACCCATAATATACAATGCCTGGACAAAAAAAAGGTCATCACCTGGATTTAGCTTAGAAAATGGGTAAGAGCCTTCCATTGGATGCGTGTTACGATCTGAGGGCACTTCAATTGGTCAGGTCTAGGTTCGGCAATGTTATGTCCCCAGAAAATGAGGTCAGCTGCCTGCCAGAATACAGTGAATAACCCTAATGGCAAAGGCATGTTCCAAGATGACAATGTCAGGATTCATTGGGCTCCAATGGTGAAAGAGTGGTTCAAGGAGCATGAGACATTATTTTCACACATGGATTGGCCACAACAGAGTCCAGACTTTAGCCACACAGAGAATCTTTGGGATGTGAAGGAGAAGACTTTACGCAGTGGTCTGACTCTCCCATCATCACTACAAGATCTTGGTGAAAAATGATTGCAACTCTGGACAGAAATAAATGTGTCAATGCATATGCTTATTGAAAGGATGCCATGGGAAATGCTAAAGGCGGTCCAAGGATATGTTAGAGTGTGTGATTTTTTTTTTTTTTGGCCAAGCAGTGTAATTTTCCCACACTGAATCTCTTCTGGTCTGTTCCACTCACTGACTAAGAATGGCCATACACTGCTCAAATTTTGGCCAAATCCTGCTGACTCCAGCTGGCAACACCTCAACAATTTTTGGCCCATCTCCTTCAACAAAAGTTGATTTTTGTAGTCAACGTTTGACGAAGAAGCTTGCACGCGCACTGGCCACACCAGCGCCAGATGCCCTGCCAGGGGGAGGAGGAGGAGCTACCTGTGCCCGATGCCCGCGCCTGCGAACCTGACGAGGAACAGCCCCCCTGGGTCCCTGACACTGTGTGAAAAATCATTGGCCAAACAGTGACTGCAGCCATTCAACTGCAGTGACTGTTAAGGTACTCTGACAGCTTCACTTGCTTTCTGTCAGAATACAATAGCCAAGCAAGGGAAGTTTGACGGGGATGCATGAGAATAATTGGACAGTGTTTAAGCAGCCTAGGTCTCTGGACAGACTCTCACTGTCTCTCAGATAAGACCTTCTAGTCTGATTTAGATTCCTGTCCATTCATGCCTGGACACACACAACATGTCCTTCCAACATGCAGCACTTGCCTTTACTTTATTATAATATACACTGATCAGTCATAACATTATGACCACCCACCTAACATTGAATAGGACCTCCTTTGCTGCCAAAACAACCCTCACCTGTAAAGACGTGGACTCCACTAGACCTCTGAAGGTAAGATGTGATATCTGGCACCAAGCCGTCAGTAGCAGATCCTTTAAGTCCTGTAAGTTGTGAAGTGGGGCCCCCGCACAACCCACAGATGCTCAATTGGATTGAGATATGGAGATTTTGGAGGCCGAGTCGACACTTTGAACTCGTTGTTGTGTTCCTCAAACCATTCCTGAACCAATTTTGCAGTATGCCAGGGCACAATATGCTTCTGAAGGTGGCCACTGCCATCAGGAAGGGGTGTACTTTGTCAGCTACAGTAGATAGGTAGGCAGTACATGTCAAAGTAGCATCCACATGAATGGCAGGACCCAAGGTTTCCCAACAGACCATTGCCACTGCACTGCAATTCACTTCACTTCTCAGTGGTCATAATGTTTTGGCTGATCGGTGTATAGTTTATGTTCAAAAATATTTTCAGTTCA
>NW_017306649.1:886079-913613 GCF_000935625.1 Nanorana parkeri | reverse complement strand
AGCAGTAGGAAGTCACAGTGGCACACTTGTCTTTATTATTTTTACTTGACAAGTAAAATCTAGCCTTCCACATTAATAAAGCTCAAATAGCACTCCTGATATAGTATAAATCACATTTTCTCAGTCAATTATACTGCAATTCTGTCATCTGCTAAGCCTCTCAATCATTTTCCTTCTCTGTTCTTAATTACGGTCTTTCTTTCCTGATAACAAATGATGAGACACACTCCTTTAGCACCTAATGTGAAAAGGCCAAAGTGTGTCCCCCTTCATGAGCTGTGAACTGCTTCATCAGTATAGGTTGCAGGCCCTGCCCTTTTTGTGCCCCCTCCTGTTGAAGCACCCAAGGCAGGAGTGTCAAACTCAATTTAATCGTGGGCCGCATCAACATTATGGTTGCCCTCAAAGGTATCTGTAAGACTATCTAAATGTATCTAATCTTTATCATAATTGCCTCTGCATTCGATTATCACTGCTTTTAGTAATAACGTAATACCTAGATCTGAAAGTAGAAGTCTAGTAAATGTCCTGGCGGGCCGGATTCGGCCCCTGGGTTTTGAGTTTGACACATGTGACCCAAGTTGACCGCCTCTTCTGCATACCCCTGGGCCTAACCTTGCTGATAACTGATATGTGCAGGACCTTGCACCTCATTCATACTACATTTGGTGTTACACTACAATATTCCTCCAAGACTTCAACTGCAGCTTCATCAGTCCATTTAAAATGTTCTGCAATAGTCACCATCAGAAAGTCTGCCCTTAGCAATGGCATACACACATACACACACACACACACACACACACACACACTAGTTGCAAACAGGCTACAGGAGATCAGCAGCATTGAAATGCAACTAAGAATGAAAAAGAAAGGTGTAATTTTTAAATTTCCACTATGGGTCTGTTAATTTGGTGATAACTTTGCCATTACATGAGATAACAAAGTAATGCATACATTTTTGAGGGTGGAGGGCAAATTAGGCTTTCAATATTTCAAACATTTATAGACAAAAGACATGAGGGTGTAAACATGCATTGTTTTCCATGTTTACAGTTGTAATTACATTACATTACATTTTATCCTAGAATTTGTCCTATTTAAAATGACACTATAATTATGTTTCTAGTACTAAGCATGGGAAGCTCTGAAAAAAAATACCAAACAAAATTAATACATTTTTGTATTTATTTATGTGGAAGGTTTCTTTAACTGATGTCATATGCAGATTGTTCTGCCTTAACAATTGATTCATGCATTTGAACATACCTCCCGAGACTCATCTGTATGAATAGTATGACAACCTGCTGACTTGGTGGTATCCACAGGCACTGTCCAACTCACCAAGAATACTCAGAGAGGAATCCAGGGTGGTTTATTCAGGCTTGACAATACAAAGGATGTGATTCCTTGTCATTCTTACAGCTGGAAAGACATTTCTATCTAGAAACCTTGTAACACAATTAGGGATGCACCGATATCGATACTGCTATCGGTGCAGATGCCAAGTATTTGGGCGAGTACTCGTACTCGGCCAAATGTTCCGATGCCTAGCCCGATACTTCTGGTATCAGGAAGCCAGGCAGCGAGTCATTGCTGTTCAGCTTCTTGATTGGCTGGGAAGCGGGCTCCATGCTCCATCATCACTTGTGTAATTACTTCCTGTCTGGCCCCCTGATTGGTCAGGAAGCTGGCCAATCAGGAAGCCGGGTAATGACACCCGCTTTCTGATTGGCCGGGAAGCCGGCTTCATGCTCCCTCATCACCTCACGAGTCATTACACGCCGCCTGGCGCCCTTAATGGGACTTCTGGTATCGGTATTCGTATCGGCGAGTACCGAATAAAAAATATTGGTACTGGTACTTACCGAAATGGCGGTATCGGTGCATCCCTAAACACAATGTATAGAACCTGTCAGGCGACCGGGGCACACAAAATGACTAAAAGTAGCGTGCAAAAAATGGTGTCTGGGATGAAGACATAGGAAGTAGGTGTCTGTGCGTTAACAGGGACGCACTAGAGTCGCAGATTCTAAGAAGGGCCAGGTGCTGGACAGAGCCTCTAATGGTGAGGATGATTGGCTGCTGGACACCTTCCAGGTTGCGGCCCTCTAGCACGCCCACACAGACATAAAGGTTAGTTGCAGCACCGAGGTGTTGGATATGACAGCAGGCAGGGTTGAAGCCTATACACAGACACACAAGTAGGCACAGGTGCAAGGACTTACTGAAGAAGCTGATGATCAATCCACTGCAGGACATACAGACACACAGGGAACAAGGTAGATGGTAGCAACCGCAGGGATTACAAAGGCAAGTGATAAACAGAGAGTCCGACTGGGTGTAAAGACACGTTGCTCGAACGGCACGGAACAAGTGAGCTGGATTTTTACTGGAGAGGTTCAGAGTGGATTGGCAAGAAGCCAAGCAGCTCAGACAGGAGGTAAAACCCAGCGCCGTATCATCAAACAGGGAAGTGTGACAGAACCCTCTTAACACAGTGAATGAGAAGGTGAAAAAAGATGGGGGAAGGAGAGGCTTGGAGTGTCTACTAAAGGGCTGTACCAATTTACACAAAACAGTGGGGGTAAATTGGTAGGATATACCATGACACAAATGTATGGTAAACAATAATATAACAGACTGCTTGTGGCAACACACAGATCAAAGGTCACAAACATATCTGCAATTATCATTTTACAAAGGAGCAGCTTAATTTTTACAGCTCCTGCTATGTAATACATAACAATTCCTGGCTGTCATTTTGACAGCTGACAGCTGCCGTTAATAGCTGCAGTGGAAGTGGTGACAGGAGGAGAGAAAATGAACATAGGGGATATGCTATTAAAATTCTTTTGAAGTCTTTTAGTGCTATTCTCTTATGTTTAATTTACTCAAATGTTTAAAAGAGAATTGTGAGGTGAGTGATTTACACTCATCCTCATAGTTAGAGCCGACGTGTAAAATTGAAACTGTCACACGTCAACTCTATTGATCGGGAAGTGAGCGAACACATACCGTCGCTCGCTCACTTCCCGATCATCTCCCTGCAGAGAGTGGTGACCTTCAGTCACCTCTTTCTGCAGGGATCCCCCCCCTCCCCTCTCCGATCCTCCAGGGCTTGGGGCATACCTAAAAGTTGTAGGTGGTGTTACGGAACAGTGAGATTTTCATTGACAGCTGGGCGCCATGTAATGACGCGGCGCCCGGCTTTCTGATTGGCTGGGAACCCGGCTTCATACTCACTTCATGACGAGGGAGCATGGAGCCGGCTTCCTGATTGGCCAGAAAGCCGGCTCCATGCTTTCTCATCACCTGGTGGCGAGAAGCATGGGGACGGCTTCCCTTCTAATCGGGAAGCTGGGTGGCGAGTCTTTACCTGCTGCCAGGCTTCCTGACTAATCAGGAAGCCAGGAGGTGAGTCATTACACGCCGCCTGGCTTCACTAATGGGACTTCTGGTATCGGTATTCGGTATCGCCGAGAACTGAAAACAAAAATACCGGTACTCATACCCCATAAAAAAACGGTATTGGTGCATCCCTAATATATATATATATATATAGATATTTATCTATATTTAGATATAGATCTATATCTATACATAGATATAGATGTATATACATACACACTTTAAACATTTGTAAAATAGAGAAACACTGAAAAACACTTTTTGGAATTCCCGGAAGATTATGACAGTTGCTACTACAGTATTTAGACGATTTGCCACATAGACCACTTCCACCATAGCTAGCACCTACATTGAGTATTTATTTACACCCATGTGGTAAAGTTGTACGTTTTAGACCACTTTGTAACTGGGCGAGTGCTTGATCAATTTGGCGCACGCTATTGGACATATAGAAACATTCTATGTGGTTTGGCGCACCACTTACATTGCCTTTTAACGTTAATTTGGCGCACTGAAAATACACTGATCCTACATTCACATCTATCTTACGTTACAGAAGTATGACCTTTTTGCCCATAGTTCTTTTCAGGGTCACAGAAGGACATATACTAATTTCTTCCGATGACCCAAAACTCAGCATGTAGCAGAGCCACGCCGCAGCCGGGATGGATCCACCCTGTTGTCTGATTGACTTTGTTAATTCAACCCACAGTGTAGAACAAGGCATGATAAGTCAATAATGGAGAAAAGATTAGCTGCTGGGAGACCATAGGCAATACATTCACTTATAAAGCCATCCACAACTCTGCCCCCGGATATATCTCAAACCTTGTCTCAGAGTATCACCCTAACCGTCCCCTTCTCTCTTCCCAAGACCTCCTGCTTTCCAGCTCCCTCGTCAACTCCTCCCATACTCGCCTCCAGGACTTATCTAGAGTCTCTCCCATCCTCTTGAACTCTTTACCCCAACCTGCCCGTCTGTCTCCTACCTTGACTGCCTTTATGCTTTCCCTAAAGACTCATCTCTTCAGGGGAGCCTATCCCACCTCAACCTAACCACTTAGCCATCACGTTCTAAAACAATTAATTCCCACACAGCTATCTTCTCATGTATCACTTCCCTCTCCCCTTTTAGATTGTAAGCCCTCAGGGGTAGGGCCCTCCTTACCATCTTGTCTTGAATTGTATTGTGATTGTAATGTCTTCCTTATACTGTAAAGCGCTGAACAAACTGTTGGCTCGTTATAAATACTATGTAATAATAATAGTAATACCGGTGACTAGTCCTTTGCTCGCCTGTTTTAGACACAACTACTAGAGTTCACATCCTTTTTAAGCCCAGGTTCACATTGTGTGATTTCTCGTGTGAAAATGTATAATAAGAGAAATCCTATTATTTCCAATTGTGGCCTTTCACATCTATACGATTTGCTATTGTGCATTTTTGAAAATGCTCTATGTGCTTCTTTTGGTGCGGCAAAGTGTGTTTTTGGTCCAGTAGATTTCAATGAAACCACATCAAACATGCATGTATATTTGTTTCAGCATTTTTGGCATAATAACAGGGCTCTTTCCTATCAACTTCTACTTAAACAGGCTACAGAGGAGATGGACGGAGAAGGTTGCAGCATGATGGATGGTCAGAAAAAGGATATTGCTGTATGATCTCACCAATAAAAACATGCTGCAAGTCAGTGACGTGTGGTACCTCATATTCCGGGTGAGGCATTCCCCCTGCTCGGTCGGCAGAATTCAAGCACCCGTCGGGGCGAAGTCACGCCCACAGCCGGATGAAGCCCCACCCCCAACCTAGTGTGAAGGAGGAGACAGGGAGGAGCCTCCCTGTCCTTCACTAACTACCTGTCAAAAGCCAGATGCAGCGCTGCCTGTAAGTAACAGGCAGCGCTTCATCCATGACAGGTTACACAGCGGGGAGGCTTTCCCTGCTCTGTAACCTGTTAGATGCCGATCTGAATGGAGAAAAAGCTGTCAGCTTCAGAATTGAAGCAGACAGCTTTTTCCTCCATAATTCTAGGTGAGGCTCTGCAAGTGTCAGATGTGCATGGAGGTCATTATACATGGTCATTGGCTTCTGTGGATGGACCCAGTATCTTCGCTTCCTCTTCCTCCATCAAAAGTGTGGCAATAGCTGTGGCCACTGTCAAAATACACTGCATAGTGGACATGACATTTGAATACTTACCTTTCTGCAAGTTTCTTTTCCTGGTGTCTATCTATTCCAGCATATGATACATGTATGCTGCCATTAAAGTGATATTAAAAGAGAACTATGGCCCAACCTTTGTTGGCTATAGTTCTCTTTAGGGTCATAGAAGGACATTTACTATATCCTCCGGTGTCCAAAAACAATGCAGAGCTGCACTGTGGTCGGGAAAGATCCTGGCAGTATTGTCGAGATCCACCCCGCCACCTGATTGACAGCTGGTTCTACCTCTCTAGAGGCAGAGCCAGCCATGCCCGCCCCCTCCCTGTCCGCCCATCCAGTCAGCGCTGGAGAAACAGAGAGGGGAGGGGGAATCCTCAGTCTCTGCAAGGAGAATATTGGGAACTGAGCGATCAGAGGTATGTGATCGCTCAGTTCTCAATCTGTGTCACACGTCGGCTCTAATAATGGGGATGAATGTATTTCACTCTTCCCATAATTCCTCTTTAAAGTCAAACTTTTTTTAAATGCTGATTAAATCACTTACAATGATTGATGCTTCTTGATGTTTAAAACGTGTCCCACTAGTTTCCTGCAGAATCAGCTGGTCCCTTGAGCACTGGCCCTGATATCCTGTTTTAGGGTGGCTCCTTTCCCTTGCAGGGTCCTATGGAGCCACCCTTGTGTGTAATAATAAGTGGTGTGTGTCTCCACTAACACACAGTCACAGCAAGGCAAGCCACTTCCTTGCTCCCTGCTCTTGTTCTCAATCCTCCCACCTCCTGTCTCCAAGCTACTAGATGGATACTAGCTGCAGTCGGCTCTGTCCTTTGTCATCTTGTACTGAAAAGGAAGTTTTAGGAAGATGAGCACAGAAAATTGGAGCCAGCTGTTCAGAAACAAGTGTAGCGCTCGACCCTGAAGGAGCCGCTGTATATGAAATAGGTTCTCCTACCTGTTTGCTCCAGCCACCAGCCCTCTTTGGTTAGCAACAGCACACCAACACTCACGGACAGAATGGACTACAGTCTTAGGGTCTTTTTGTAGATTTATTTGCAGAGATTAACAGGAGAGAGGATTTGGGGTCTGTAGGATGCCCTGGCGGATTCTTCAGAGGACTGCTTTCTCCCCTAGCAACCGCTAAGGCCAATAGCACCGTGATCCGATCAGAGTGACCAATGGTTTCTTTATACCTGGAATAGGGTGAGGGATCTCTCTTGTGGGTCCCAGACGGTCGCTCTCACCAGCTCCTCTGCGGCACCCCTCATCAAGAAGACTCCACCTCCGGCCTAGCTTCCATCAGGTCTTTTCTCAGAAGTATCTGGAATCTCTGTGCCCTCAGCATCTGCCACTTGCCAAGGAGCACTCCAGATTAGTAGTAGTACCCTCTTAAAACAAGGCACCCATCACCTGTCACGTGTATGGGGCCAAAGCAAAGTATCTGTGGTGTCTTAGTCCTCTAGGCCCCCAGCACCTGCCATGTGCTGAGGCCCAGGCCAGTCATCTGTATCACAGAGACCTCCTAGGGAGAGGCCCCAGGAAGGGAAAAGAGTTCTGCACAGTGTCCCCAAACCTTTTATTACCATCCCTCAGCCATACCTCTGAGTCATCCTACTCAGGGATTGGTTAGGGTCAGGTGCATGGTCATAGTCTGAGGATGGATCCTCCCTCACTGTATGCCAAGGCTCCCTTTTCTTTAGCAACAGGAGGAGCAATCGATCCAGCAAACTCAGGGACACCTGTTGAATGCAGAACTCTGAGTAATTATCAGTATCTAGGCTGGTTACAGTCCAGATATTTCTAAATTGGATAGCGACATTTTAGATGGAGCTACACAAGATAACTGTAATTGCTTTGGCAAAAATGTAATATTTTGCTGGGCAATGTATATTTGTTGATCTGGATTCATTATTGAAAAACACATTTGTAAATTTAATACTACTGTAAGGTACTAAGAATATGAAAAATAGAATACTTTCCTTTATTTAATTTACATACATTATATGCTGCAATGGATAGGGACTAGGAATGGACATGTAATGATGTCACAGCAGACATTGCATGTCATTGGCCAAATCAAAAAATGCATGAAGTATAAAAATGCATGAAAATGAAGCTAATGGAGGAAGAGTATGTATAAATAACAGACTTTTGAGGCACCCACTAAGACCAATTGGATCAATTTACATTGCATTTTATTACATATATATATTCCAACAATCAATAAAATCATAAAAAGATAAATTACGCAAACAGTACATCAATAAAAATAGCTCCCATCACATTTTAGCCTCAGTATAGTATCCCAAACCCCCAAAAATGACCTTATATCAACTGTATCCAGTAAGGACATATGCAGTA
Organism: Nanorana parkeri; assembly: GCF_000935625.1. NCBI lineage: Eukaryota > Metazoa > Chordata > Amphibia > Anura > Dicroglossidae > Nanorana > Nanorana parkeri. The sequence continues at coordinate 905,677 of NW_017306649.1, read as the reverse complement.
TCCCAAAGTAACCTATATTACAATATACATTATAATTTGTTACAGTCTGGATATTCGGATGGGATTCAGCTCTACGCATTTCTCGGAAAAATCCGCTTCATCAGGAGAAAAATGAGGCACACAGAAGAAGTGTATATATAGTTGTATATAAGTATCACGAGATGCAAAATCAAAAGAATACACCAAAGTGATTAACCATACATAATGTAATTTCACTTAAGATGGCCATACACCTATAGATTTTCTAAGGTCAGATGGAAAAAGTGCAACAGATTCCGCCATCTACGCTAAACTGTGTGGATGGAGGAATCTCACGTTGGGCTAAGCTTCAGTATCTTGCTAGTCGGCCCAGCTGGCTCTCAAAATACCTGAACAATGCCTGCATGCAATCAGATTGTTCAGGTAAAAGGTGGTAACCCTTATCTGTAAAGATGATCTTACAGAGCTCCCCCAGTGTGGACCCAAAAGGTGGCACGGTCACTAATTAAATAAGATATCCATTCCCATTTTAGAGACTCACTTTTTACTATGGGCCGCTCCATGTCACCAGTACACCAATGTGTCCATCTTTCCCAAGTTCTGAAGTTGGGAGGAATGCTAATGGTAATTATTGCATGTGTAAGCTCAAAAATATTAGCAAACGTATGCCCATTGCTTATATAGGGCAAAAAACACAGTGTTAATAAGAAATCACTGTGCATTTCTCTATGCACTGTTCTATACAAACAGTATAGCTTTTTCTGTTTGTGGAATAGATCACAGGGGAAATGCACTGTGATACTTAGAGATTGCTATAACATGTAAAATGGCTTGTTTCGAACTCTGCTCTGTGCCGCCTCTGAACACTAATACATGCTGCTAAACCGTGATAACAGCAACACACTCTTTCCACCGACTTTCTGCGTTCCTGGCGACTTTCCCATACCTATCATGGCGACGCCGGCTTCTCACACCCGCCGTCGCTCCCGTGGCGCCACCACGTCTGCAATGATTGGCTAGTTTTTGGAAAGCCGATGAGCTCCTATTGGCTGGCGGAGTTTGTCACCTATTGTTGTACTTTGTGTCATTAGCCAGCGTCGTGCGCGACCAGATGAGGTGTCAGTGCACCCGGACAGACCTTAATTAATGAAGATTTTAATGAGCAGAGTTGTGGAATCTCTTGTGTAACTGGTGAGAAGTGATCGGGGTGAGAAGAGCGGTAGACCATGGCAGAGGTGACGTGTTCCTCCCTGGGTGAGGAGGAAGGATGGTAAGATGCGGCCTCATGAACACACATGCAGCTGTTTGTGTACAATCCATGACTTGTTGGTATATGTGTGAGTGACACATGATGGGAGGAGCAGACCTGGGCAAGTGTGACATGTGAGGGGACCCTGACTAATATGAATATCACTACTGTGTTCATAGAGCTCTTCTGTTCATGTTACACAGTCCTTGCTCTGGAAGATGGAGTTTCACATCAGTAATAACGATAAGTAAACAGAATTCCTCCTTTTCTAACGGCCCATAAATTTCAGTGTATTTTCTCAATCCCTGCTGACATTGTAAAGTTTACCCACACTGTAAAGTGTCAGTAGGCCCTTTTAGCAGGCACCTCCATCTTTTTCTGGGAGCCCCAACACTTGGGGTTCTGTTATGCAAACAGTGACCTCTGTTAGGAGTTTGCTGCAGTTTCCATGACTCACTATTGCTCTGTAGGGCCACTCATAGCATTTGGTAGTCAGTAGCGGGAGGGGAGCAGGCCTCTCAGCTGGTGAGCCAGGTAAAGTTTAAGGGCTTGTTCACACGACGTCCGGATTCTGTCCGGCCCAGATCTCTGCGCTCCTGCACTAAAAATGCATCCCAATGTATTCCTATGTGTTTTATGGACTACAGTTCTCACGAGTGCAGTTCGTTCCGGTCCGGACAGAAAAAACACTGCATGTCACAATTTGTCCGGTCCAAAAACGCATGCTGACAGCCCCACTCCCACCATAAAAAACCCCGAACGCGTCAAAAACGCAAAGCACCGCGTCTGCAGATCTGGTCCGGACATCGTGTGAACAAGCCCTAAAGCAGACTACTCCCCCTCCATAAAATCCTTGGTGCTTGCAGATTGTAGATATCTTAAAGCTCTGGTGACGTAGCTATGGCCTCACAGCTGCCCCTCTGGAAAGGTATCACCAGTGCCTTTCAGGGAGATCTTGTCTGTAAACTGTGTAATCTCCTGGAGAAACCACTTACAGATGAGGTGTAATGCACAAGCGTTATTGGTTGGCAGGCAGGGACAAAAGGAGAAGAAGCTAGTCATCAATGAGTTTTTATAACAAAAAAAAATGGCGGTGTTGCAACCTGCTGGGAGGACATAACAATGAAACTGGGGAATAAAAGAAGAAATTTTTTTTTACTGGAAGGTGTGGGGATCACACCAGAATGGGCGCATGCCAACCCTGGTCACAGCTTATAAATTGAGCACTGAGACTTTTGGGGGTCCTAGGGCACTCTGGATATAATAAAGTAAATGTGTGCTTACTAGTTTCCAAACTTGTCCAAAGATATACAGTACTGTGCACAAGTTTTAGGCAGGTGTAAAAGTAGAAATGCTTTCAGAAAAAAGTGTTAATAGTTTTATTTTTATCAATTAACAAAATGGAAAGTAAAGGAACAGAATAGAAATTCAAATCAATATTTGGTGTGACCACCATTTGCCTTCTTCCAGGTACACTTGCACACAGTTTTTAGAGGAACTTGGCAGGTAGGTTGTTCTACACATCTTGGAGAGCTAACCCCAGATCTTCTGTGGATGTAGGCTGCCTCAAATTCTTCTGTCTCCTCATGTAATCCCACACAGACTCCATTTTTGGGAACAGGGCTCTGTGTGGGACCAAACCATCACTTCCAGGAGTACTTGTTCTTCTTTATCCTGAAGATAGTTCTTTATGTCATTGGCTGTATGTTTGGGGTCATTGTCCTGATGCAGAGTAAATTTGGAGCCGATTACACACCTCTCTGATAGTATGGCATGATGGATAAGTATCTGCTTGTATTATAGCCCCAGACTTGCAAGGAACCTCCACCGTGCTTCACTATTGCTGCAGACACTCTTCATTGTACCGTTCTTCAGCCCTTCGGCAAACAAACTGCCTCCTGCTACAGCCAAATATTTAAAAGTTTAACTCAACAGTCCAGAGCACCTGCTGACATTTTTCTGCGGCAAAAAGCCATATCTCTGACATGGAAACAAGGCTAAGCGACTCAACTATGCATGAAAACATAGGGGGGTGCAGAAAAATGGCAGCAGTAGCTCTGGACTGATGAGTCAAAATTTACCAAAACTGATAAAGAAAGCTCTATCTGTCCCCAAAAAAGGGTATAAAATTCATTTCAGTACAGCGCTGCATGACGGAATAAATGTCAGTTAAAGTACCGCAGCGCTGAATACTGAAAAATGGCCTGGATGGGAAGGGGGTTTAACACCGCGGATGTCAACTGGTTAATGATACTAGTTGTCTCACTTTCATGCTGACTAACTACTTTCAAAGTTTTACAAAGGTCACTGACCCATAACAGTGAGGAAAACGGTTAGAAACCCTTATCTGTATATGGACACCAACTCATTGTATTGAAGTAAGAAGGTTGGCATGACAGCCAGGCAACATTTTAGAAGGAGAAGAGTGTAGAGATGGCACCTGGATTTTTCTCATGACCGGTTTATCCACAAGGTTGGCATTCTGTGTTTGTGTATAATAAATAACCTGGGATTTTTCACATTGTCCACATTTGTACATATGTCATAAACGTGGCGTTTTTTTACATGGTTACATAGTTGCTGAGGTTGAATAAATACACAGGTCCATCAATTTTTACTTCCGAGTGTGGTGTGTGTTACTAAGAGTACATGCATCCCTGTATATTGTGCTCTCTGTGGAAAGCATCTATAAGGTACTTTAATGAGTCAATACTCTTAGTTGAATTAGCATTGGCCCTAAAATAGAACACTGGGGCATACCACTGCCAACCACAGACCACTTAAAATATAAACCATTTATAAAAACTCCCCGGACACATTCCCGTGGCCAGTTCCCTATCTATGTACACACCATTTCATCAATGCCCAAAAATGTTAGTTTGTATATTAAGCGTTTATGTGGTACATGTATCAAATTCTTTTACAGAATCAAGGTATATGATGTCCACTGGCTTTCCTCCATTCAGGTTGGCACTTGCCTCCTCATAGAATGCTAGGAGGTTGGTTTCAAAGTAATAGCCTTTTACGAAGCCATGATTGTTGTCACTTATAATATCATATCTTCTTGTTAGAAGAGTTAAAGAGACTCTGTTGCCAGACTGTTCATTTCAACAAACATCTTCCTATAAGATTATGCGCGTTATTCACCTAAAAGCCTAGCTTGTGTATATATCCAAATGCCCATAGACTAATGCTGCCATCATTTTGGATGTGATGTTAGCGTTCCAGCAGACTCGGAGATGTTACCCAAGTGACACTCAAAAGCCTTGGTTCTCAACTGGTGGGTCGTGACCCAAAAGTGGGTCGCGACCCTGTGTTCAGTGTGTCGCGGCGTGCCTTCCTCTTTTCTAGGTGAGAGGCTTCTCAGCCCTCCCTTACACAGCACTGTCAGTTCCCGCGCCAAGCAGCCATTTATATGCTGCTTGGCGCAGAGTGTCAGCTTGAGGTGAGATGGGATGGGGCTGTGGCTGCGAGGGAGCTCAATCCATTTGTGCATTGCTTAAAAATCCCCTCGCATAGCCTGTAGAGTTGCCTGGACCGAAGTGACGTCACGTTCTGGCTCCCGCCATTTCTACAGGGCGCGCAAGGGGGTTGTACAAGCATTGCACATATGGATGGAGCTCCGTCACAGCACAGCAGCCCACACTGGACCCCAGGCTTAGGATCCACTCCAGTTCTCGTAAGGTAGGGAGACTGGGTGGATCTGTGGTTGTGTGTCTGTCAGTGTTTTTGAGGGCCTATTTACACTAGTAAAGAGGGTTAATCGAACAATCATGTGCGATTAACGCACTGTAGCATGCTACAGCTACTACAGTGTGGGAGGTGCTTTGTGCGGCCATTCATTTGAATAGCACCCCAAATGCACCTCCAGCCCAACAGTTCAATCGTTCGCACCGGGCCGTGCGGTACCGCAATGCCGTGCATTCCCTTGCAGTGCAACTTGGGTCACAACTTAATGACCAAGGACAAATGTGGGTCCTGAGGTTACACAGGTTGAGAACCACTGCTCTAAAGTATCCCCCTTAGCTCCTTCCTCAGCAGCTACAAAAGGTGAGGAGCGTGTAGGAGCTGGGCCAGTGTAGAGAGTACTTGGACACTCTTAGACAGGAGAGAGGGGACTGTGCTAGGGACTTTTCCTGGAGTAGTCAAAATTTCTTGCAAGTTTAAAGGCACATTGCAAGTGAAAAAATAATATTTTATGGAAAGGAAAACACCGCACGTAAGCATTTAAATTATTAGATTTTTTCAGTTTTACCTGCAATTTGTTTTAAACCATATACAAGCCTTATTAGCAAAACATAATTACATAACGTATGTTTAAGGTGCTGCATTCAAATATGTTGTGCTATTCATCCTTAATGTATATGAGTGCGGTAGTAATTGTTAAAATATTTATAAAATAGAAAAAAAAAGAAAGGGTTAAAGTCCATTTCCACCTTTTGTAAGTCTGTGATTCTGTTTAACACTATCACTAAACACCAGCTCTGACTTTGCACACATTACACTGTTCGGGGGAGGGGGGTTGCCACTATGAATGGGGGTGGAGAGCTCACAGAGAGAGCTCATTGGTAATATACACGCATTGCTTGGCACAGCACAAAGGTGGTTATTTCTATGAGGATATGAAGAAGGCCGCTAACAAAAAATGTAAGTTTTTTTTTGTACAGCAACTGCAGATGCCTGCTTCATGTACACTCGTTGTACATTGCTGGCATATGTTTTTGTTTGGTAATGGCCTTTAGGAGCCATGATTATCTCTGTTATGGTGCAATAGAGGGGTGTTTGTGTAGCCATTGTGATATTTGGGGAATTTAGCACACATGGTGTGCGCTTAAGGACCAGTCTGAGAGTCAAGCAAGAGGTGCGACAACCTGGAGTCGGTGAGATTATGTGATCTGTTCTGCTTGCTGGAATACAAGCGGACCTTGTGTTAATTGTTGAAGAAACGTTGTTTCTGCCTTTGAACAAATAAAAGACTCCCCTTTCTCTGTGCCTCCAGCACACACAGTGACCTGGCTCCCCTCTGACTTCTGGGTGGAGTCCTTCTGACTCCTGAGCACCTCTGTTCCTCTTCCCAGCTGGAGCCCAGAGCATTAGCCAGCACCCTTTCCATAAGGGCTCTGCACAGGTCTCCAAACAAAGCCCCTACTAAACCACAGACCCAGGATTGGAGATTTCATCCCTCCCAATTATCTTTGAAATCTCCCAGTTCCAGGATCCCATGCCAAATCCAGAAAACCTGGAGAGAACTGCAAAGCCAGTTCTTTCCCAGCAAATACCTGTGTTTCCTGGAACTGCTCAGCCCCTCTGGCTAAGAGTCCTGGGTGACTACAACCCCCAGTTCTACCATGGGATTGCCACGCAATACCACACCATGTAAACTGTGGAACTTAAAGGAGAACTATAACGTGAGTGATTTCCACTCATCCTCATAGTTAGAGCCAACCTGTGACAAAGAAGCTGTCGCAGGTCGGCTCTATCGATCGGGAAGTGAGCAGAAACATGCTGCTGATCCGCTCACTTCCCGTTCGTCTCCCTGCAGTGATCGATGACTGTTGGTCACTGCTCCCTGCAGGAATTCCCCCCCTCCCCTCTCCGATTCTCCAATGCTGAGTGGGGGAACAAACGAGGGGAGGGTGCAGGCACAGCTGGCTCTGCCTCTAGATAGGCAGAGCCAGCTGTCACTCATGCAGCTGGGTGGATCTCGACAGTATTGTTGGGATCTGTCCTGGTTGCGGTGCTCTCAGTATTGCCCGCGATATACTGAGCTTTTGGTCACATCTAAAAATTGAAAAAAGGGCCTCAGTCATGAAGGGGTTAAAGAACAATAGAGTAATTTTTTTGTTTGTTTGCTACTTGACCCGGACTAGTGACTGGAAGAGAAATATAGGGATTTTGTTTTCCACAATTATTGTTTATTTTCTTTCCTAGTGCTAATAAATTCACTTTTATGTATACGTTTATTTCTCTATTCAGTTTTTGCAGTTCATCTATTGGGTAGCTGAATGATCCAGATATGTATTCCTTACCCAATTTAATGCAAAATTGTTAAACATTTATTGCAGGACAGGATAAAAATTCAAGTAAGTTTGTCAGGAAAAGGCTTTTTCCGCCTATTATTATGGCTATTGCAATAAAAAAAATGTTATGGATGTCTAATGTGTATTGTTCTCATCAACCGGAGACTACAGATGGCTTTCCTCTAATAAATAGTGGAGAATTATTTTTCTTCATAGTAAAATGTGAAGCCCCCGGCATTTGAAATGATGGTAATGTTCTTTTTATCTGTCTCTTCTAATGTAAGTTTGGCACTTTTTTTTCAGCATTTGCAGGCATGCAGTAATGGGCTTGGTATTCCTCTTTGTGTTGTACTTCATGTACCTCGAACTTTCATTCTTCATCTTTCAATATCCTTTCTCTTCTATTAAACCAACATTCTTACACTTCAAATGGCTTGACAGTTCATTTTGCCTTTTCCCGTTCTTCTGATTTTGCTATCACACTTTCCGTCTTTAAGATATTGTTCTCTCCATCTGCTGAAAGTCTCATGTCGCTCAATTTATTCCCCAAGTGGCCTTATTTTAAACATGATGAGCACAACTGCGTTGCTGGAAGAAAAAAAAAATCTTTATCTTGTTAAAGGTTTAAAAAAAAGCATGGCGTGAAAAGCCTGTGCTTGTCCCAGTCAATTGTTTACTGTTGCTGGAATGTACCTGTGAGCCATTGTATGCTACTGAGCGGTAAAAAAAACCTTGAAAATAACATTTTAAGATTCCATAAAGTAGGTGGCTTTGAGAAAATAGAATGCATCGGAGAGCAATTGGAAGTGCAGGGATGGAAGTAATTCAGTGTCACAGAGACCTGGTTTGCATAGCTGTTAACACTATCGAACAGCAAGACTTCCGGGGTCTATTCAATTATCAATTCCCACTTTTTAGATTCACATCCATGTCTGCTGTGGTGTTAAGCGTATGAACAGCCGTGCATGTGGCATGAATAAAACAGCGGGGTCGATTTTTCACAGAAGGCATCAGCGCTCTAATCTGAACAGAGAACTACACTGGAATGGAGAATGCTTCCTCTCCTAGTGTTATCAATGAGCCTCTAAAGCAGACCTTTTCTTCTCCTTGCTTTTGATCAGTAAGAAAAAGAGACATTAATTCAGAGTTAAGCATGGACTCTGCATATTTCTTTCTCATTAATGTGTTTTTTTTTTTTTTTCTTGACTGAAGTTAGCCTAAGTTTAGTTGGTTGTAAACTGCTCTTTTCTTCTAATGCAACCAATTCGAGCAGCAGCCATTCAGACATCATAGAAATTCTTGAGTGACAGGAGTGAGGGGAAACAACCCCCTTAGAGATCAACAAATTTAATATGGAATCCAGGAGTTAGATCCATTGATAAAAGCTAAAGGAAACCTCAAAAGTTTGATGCCAGCTGTAATTTTTAAGTAGAATTGACTGCCTGGTTTCTGGGATTTGTCCTGCCTTACAGCAACATTTGGCAGAATTGTTGCACCAGTCAGGACTCGGATACTCGACGATAGTTCAGGGCAAGCAGATATGTTAGTCATTCATGACCAGCTTGCCTCTTAAGGTGCCCATACACTGTGCGACTTTCCTCCAGTACTGCCCGAAATTCACACAGTGTGTGTGTGTGTGTGTGTCGCTGTTCGAAGTTGCCATTCGGAAAATCTTCGTACGACCCAAGCCAACAGCCCATGAGCTGCCGGCTCTGTTCGGGTATTCTGGGGCTTGGGCTATGTTGTTGCAGCCACCTAAAACCCACTTCTCACTCATTAAAAAAAAAAATTAGGAAAGCACAGATGAAACTATCAGTTCCTATACTCTGATGATATTATTCTACCCTTATATTCTACCCTGATCTGAAATGGTATTGAATTCTCTGTGCACAAATGTGTCATCTGGATGCACATGACCCACAGTAAATGGCCATCAGGAAGATTTTAGGGAAAAGTACATTTAATTGTTGTGATTTTTTTTTTTTGCTATGTCTGTTTATGGTTACCTGTGTTTAAATGTAGTTGATAACTGTAGCTTTTTTATTTCATATACTACAACTGATCACTTACAGGTGAAACTCGAATAATTAGAATATCGTGCATAAGTTCATTTATTTCACTAATGCAACGTTAAAGGTGAAACTAATATATGAGATAGACTCATTACATGCAAAGCGAGATAGTTCAAGCCGTGATTTGTCATAATTGTGATGATTATGGCTTACAGCTCATGAAAACCCCAAATCCACAATCTCAGAATATTAGAATATTGTGAAAAGATGCAATATTCTAGGCTCAAAGTGTCCCACTCTAATCAGCTAATTAAGCCATAAGACCTGCAAAGGGTTCCTGAGCCCTTAAATGGTCTCTCAGTCTGGTTCAGTAGGAATCACAATCATGGGAAAGACTGCTGACCTGACAGTTGTGCAGAAAACCATCATTGACACCCTCCATAACGAGGGACAGCCTTAAAAGGTAATTGCAAAAGAAGTTGGATGTTCCCAAAGTGCTGCATCAAAGCACATTAATAGAAAGTTATGTGGAAGGGAAAAGTGTGGAAGAAAAAGGTGCACAAGCAGCAAGGATGACCGCGGCCTGGAGAGGATTGTTAGGAAAAGGCCATTCAAAAGTGTTGGGGACAACATTGGGGGCTTCAAATGTCGTATTCCTCTTGTCAAGCCACTCATGAACAACAAACAACTTCAGAAGCGTCTTACCTGGGCTAAAGAAAAACAGACCTGGTCTGTTGTTCAGTGGTCCAAAGTCCTCTTTTCTGATGAGAGCAAATTTTGCATCTCATTTGGAAACCAAGGACCCAGAGTATGGAGGAAGAATGGAGAGGCACACACTGCAAGATGCTTGAAGCCCAGTGTGAAGTTTCCACAGTCTGTGTTGGTTTGGGGGAGCCATGTCATCTGCTGGTATTGGTACACTGTGCTTCATTAAGTCCAGGGTCAAAGCAGCCGTCTAACAGGAGATTTTGGAGCACTTCGTGCTTCCTTCCGCAGACGAGCTCTATGGGGATGCTGACTTCATTTTCCAGCAGGACTTGGCACCTGCCCACACTGCCAAAAGCACCAAAACCTGGTTCAATGACCGTGGGATTACTGTGATTGATTGGCCAGCAAACTCGCCTGACCTGAACCCCATAGAGAATCTATGGGGCATTGCCAAGAGAAAGATGAGAGACATGAGACCGAACAATGCAGAAGAGCTGAAGGCCGCTTATTGAAGCATCCTGGTCTTCCATAACACCTCAGCAGTGCCACAGGCTGATGGCTTCCATGCCACAGCCGCATTGAGGCAGTAATTGCTGCAAAAGGGGCCCAAACCAAGTACTGAGTACATATGCATGCTTGTACTTTTCAGAGGTCCGATATTGTTCTATGTACAATCCTTGTTTTATTGATTTGCATGTAATATTCTAATGTTCTGAGATTGTGGATTTGGGGTTTTCATGAGCTGTAAGCCATAATCATCACAATTATGACAAATCACGGCTTGAATTATCTCGCTTTGCATGTAATGAGTCTATCTCATATATTAGTTTCACCTTTTAAGTTGCATTAGTGAAATAAATCAACTTTTGCACGATTTTCTAATTATTCGAGTTTCACCTGTATATGCACTACCCTACTTCTCATTCTGTTTTCTTTTTCTTTCTTTCTTTCTGTTTGCTTTCTTTTATTCCTGGGTTTTAAGAAGGAATATTTTCAATCCAGAATGAACAATTTAACAATGGTGCTTTTAAATGGGTTATATTATGTGAATTTGGGAATATTTTGTAGTGCCACAACAATTCTAAGTTTGTTTATTTTTTTAAAAGTGTGGAGTTTACATGTTATGCAGTGCTTTTTCTTTTTTCTATTGCGGAACCCCCTGTTTGCTGGAGTTGAACACAATAGCAGGGAACAATACCAGAAAGAGAATCCAGGCTGAGGTACAAAATAGGAGAATCCAAAATGCATTGTCAGAGTATAGTCCGGGTCGAGGCAGGCGGCAAATATCATAAGCGGGGAGTCAAGCCAGGGGTCGATAACCAGGAGATCCAAATAGCAGGGAAGGAAGGCAGGTAACAGGAAAACACGGGATCAGACTTCGTAGCTGCTTTGGGTATGGCAGAATAACTCGCCAACAAGTCTTCGCTTTGGCTGGAATTTAAACCCAGGAAGAACCAGAAATGCCCTCGTTCTATGGGCAACGAGAAAACTACAGGTCCCTGGAAACCAATAGGATGGCTAGGAGAGAAGGTGTGCTCGCAAGGCCCTCTCTGGCAATGCTCAGCACCTGAGGTGACTAATAAGCCACGGCAACGTCATGCGTGCATCCGCAACCAGCCGCTGCCGGGCACCAAATCACCCCAAGAGGAACCCTACAATCTCCGCTGGACCCCAGGTAAGAGGGCACCTCTGGTCCCACGACAGTAGTAGTGAGCTATCCTATTTATCTTTTAAAATGACTGGCTCATTTTGGGTACTGATTCTACATTGGTTAACTGATGCTTGGGATAGGATCAGCCATGTCTAATCAAGAGCTGAAATGCAGAAAGTGACAGCTATCAGCTATTACATAAACTACCCTGTAGATTGCTGACATTTGTATCCTGTAGGTGAAATGGAAAACATATCTATGTGTATATTCATTCATTGGCCTTCCCTGTTTGTGTTAGAATGAGCATATGCTAAGGAAGTGTTACCACATTTGCATGAAATGTGCTGTTTATTTATTTTTTTGTAAGGGAGCATAGAAAACATCTATGTTGATGTCTCCAGTTACAAAAAATAGAATTACCACTGCACTGTATAAATGTAGTATCTGTCAGGGAAAGTAAGCCAGATTAAATCTTAAAGCAGGACTATACCGGGTAATATTGATATTTAGTCTTTTTGTAGCCTAGTACAGTTCACACATCCTCTCTGTGAGTATTCCAGGTTGAACTGACAAGAAGTAACTGCATACTATAAATACATTAGAACAATGCATTGTTTACTTAAATGTGGCACCTGTATGTGAAGCTTTCCAATCGTTGAGGACAATTTGTGTTCTTGCCGTTTATCTTGGATAAAAATGTTTAGCGCTGGTTTTTCATTTACTTGCAGTCCTGAGCCTTGGATTTAAAAATGGCCATATCATTTTTCTGACAGGTCTCCTGCTGATGGATTGTATCACACACTCAGATCTCTTGGGAAAGGTTTCGTTTTCCAATCATGTTATAGGTATTGAGCAAAACTGAAGTGCTGTAACCTGGTTTTGTGGAAGGTTTAGAATAATGAAGCATTTGCGCATGAAGACTGTCACTAGGCCTAGTAACTAATAGCATATACTTGTAGTGGTGCCTTAGTCCAAGCAACTTGACCATCAGGTCAAACTTTAATGGCAAAGTGCCATTGAATTATGCATAGTGATACTTGAAAATTTGCAAACGAGCCTTTAACTGACGCATTTTTAAGTAATTTGTGGTTTTACATGTTCACCCTACACCTTTATCTCTTGTGTTAACTATAATAACTGAGTATAAAAACTTAAGGTAAGGGTAAGAATTGAAGAGGTCATCTTATCAAAAGCTGTAAGGTCTTTCTGTTTTGTGGCCTACTAGAATCAAATGGAGTGCTCTAAGCACATGAATAAAGAGCCAATTAACATAAAAACCTGAATACCTCTAAATGTCACATGCCGTTTAAATACTAGAATAGGTTGAAAAATAAGCTTGATATTACAAATAGTCTCTCACTACAAATTTAGTCATTAGTCTTCTGAATTTAACAGGCATTTTCATTGCAATGGTGAATATTTGGACACTCAGGTCTTGAGGCATAGTATGTAAGATGGACAGCTTGACACCGTAAAGCTAGAAGAGAAAGTCACAACTGCTATAACATTCCCCAATTTGTGAGAGCAGGAGGCATCAGATGAGGTTTTTGTCTTTAACAGCGTTATCCAATAAACAGTTCCCTAGCTCCTAAATGCAGTCACTGCTACAATATATTTCTTTGTATGCCGCGCATATTTACATTAATTGTGTCCTTATGTGGGCCTGTTCTGTGCCAGAAAAGTGGTCATTTTTCTACTTTACACTGCTGAACACTTTATATTTTAAAGTTATGCCCTCGAAGATGGTAGTCTCCCCGAGAAAGAGGTACTATGCAGCTTTTACCTTCATTAAAAGACATTGGGGGTAATTAACAAAGCTTCATGCACAATTACAATGGTGCAGAAAACTGGCGCGAGTGGTGTGCGCCACATTAACAAAGCAGATGTACCTGTTTCAGGTTTACCTGTGCCACCCTTATCAGTCTCTATTTCAGAGTGAAATAGAAACTGGCACGGATTCCATGTCTAAATAACAATTTTAATACATAAAACTACTGCAGATCCCCCTATGACACATTGGACCTGGTGTACAGGATGTTAACTGTCTGGCACACAGCTCACATGCACTCACAGGCACTCTGCCCCTGCAGTGCACGCACTACTACAGAGTCGTATGTATGTATGTATGTGTGTCACAGCATAGAAACTGGGGCAGATCACTCCTAAGTAACAGAGGGACGCAGGCCCTTTTGTTTATTAGGGGAGGGATCTGCTCTGTTTTTTTTCAGTATAGAAGAGTAGTGCAGGCTTCATGCTCTTGCCGCTCTTTGTGTGTCCTATGTAATTCCACCCATTACCTTTTACAGCCTTACTGTCCTGGCTTCTTCTATGATCTTGAAGATGATCATGTGCCTTTATAGTAGAAAAACAATGCAAGGGCCAGTCTAGAGAAAACAGTTATAAGGCTGCCAGCTTGCTGAGGAGAATGTTCGGTCCCTTTGAGACAAAAAGGGCATTATGGCTTTGCAATAACAAGTAAGTTAATTTAACATACAGTACGATACAACCGAAAAAAACAAAACCCTATCAGTTCAAGCAATTATGGCAATAGTACTTTGCATCCATTTGAGCATTGTCAACTTTAAAGGTTTTTACCCTTGAGCTAAACAATAGATATTTGAATCTGACAACTGGGTTGATCCATTAGCTGCAGTTTCTTCCCACACGAATAACTTTCCAGATAAACATGTTGATTTTAAATTGTTTAGAAAACCAATAGAAGAGCATGTCCTTGTTAGTCTGTGTGGTTTTATATAACCGTTATTGCACTGAACCACTTACAGATACCTGTGAAATTACTATTGGTCTTGGAACATGTTTATCTGTAATCCACTGTGACTCTGTTGGCGTTCTGTTACACCGACGGTCTTCTTATTCATTGTTCGTTTGGATTTTAACGTATACATCTCACTGTGAAAACGCATATATCTGCTATAACTGTGAGTAGTTCCTTATTTGATTTACACCAATAAAACGTGGTGATACTGCACATGGGAGTGCACTCTTCTTGGCTTTTGTTTTATGAGAGTTCTCCGATCTGTCTGAGGAGTAGCACCCCTATACCTGTGTCACATATGGAAGAGTTTGACAAGCACCTGGAAATCTCTCCTTTTTGTTTTTTTGGATACTGAATATGTTTATCTGTAATTCTCATAATTTAGCATTCTCATACTGTTCATCCAATGCGACAGTGCCGTCCGTCCGTTTTTCTACTACGGGCGGACGGCAACTAGTTAAAGTAGTACTGAAGGTTAGGCATAGTACCTTTTTTGTGTCCCCCCACACTTACCTGAGTACACTTGTCACCGCCACCGGTCCCTGAAGCTATACTCTGTTAACTGAACTTCCTTGTTGTGGGTGAGGACACTGGGGGCAGAGGAGCCCTAGGCTCCTTCTGCTGTCAGTCAATCTGTTGGGAGAAGAGGAGGGGTATGGCCTGCCACCTGCTATGTGTGGTCACACTAAATGAACAGAAGAAAAATCCAAATCAAAATTTGCTTTCCATTTTGTTAATTGATCAAAATAAACTAACACTTTTTTTTTATTTTTCTAAAAGCATTCTTAGTTTACCGCATTTCCACGGCATTCACACCTGTCTAACTTTATATGCTGTGGAAAGGTTAAAAACGCTTCCACTGTTTTTAATTGTTGCCTGTGTGCCTGTTTGGCAGGCACACAGGCACTAATTTTCTATTTTGGATATGCCATCTGCATGTCCTTTTGACGAAGATATCCCCCTAAGGTGCCTGCATATTCCTTCATAACTCTGGACCTTTCTTTTGATGGAGCCTGCTTACAGTGGCGTCACAAGGGGGGTGCGGCCCGCACCCGGGTGACACCATTGGAGGGGTGACACCAAAAAGTCGGGCGCTCGGTCATGGACCAAACGCCCGACAGTATCAGGAGTGGACCCGGCGGCATACCTTATCCTGCCGGGTGACTGTCCCCTTCTCTCTCTGCCGGCGTCCATCACCAAGATGGCCGCCGTCAGGTATCAGAATACTGCCGCGCGCGGTGACGTCTCGGCGGGGTGACACTGGATTACTGCTCCGGGTGTCGCCCAACCACGGGACGCCCCTGCCTGTTTACCACCTCCAATTAATTCCTTTTGGCCGCTAAAGCAGCCCATCATTGTGATAAGCCAATTGCCATTGTTTTATCACCGGGATGGAGGAACTGAAGATGTCAAAGCAATATTTTAGAAGATAAAATATAGCATGTTGCAAGAGTTTTACAAGCATTGTAAAATGGATATGAAAGTAATAGTTCTATTAATTACTGACTAAATAAACCCCTATCAAAATATGAGATACTTTCTACCTCATCTCCTCTATTTTCAAGCTGTCCTCCCACCACCATGTAGGAGACACATAATCAAATAGAAGGGGTAATTTACAGAGTTTTTGTTTAGATAAGACTAGAGGTTTAAAGTGATTGGGAAAATCTGACTGCAAAAAAGAAAATCTTGGGTTCATATATATCTACATTTTACTTGAAAATAATCATTTTGTACAGTGTTTTTAGATATAACTCATTAGTTAAAGCTCAGTTCCAGGCTGATTTCCTCCTGCTCTTGCCGCTATCCTCTCCCCATTGGAGCACTGCTCCACCTTTAAAAAAAATGAAAGGAAGAAAAATCCATGATTACAGTTTTTCAACATGTGCTCAAGTTGATGACATCACAGGTTCTCTTTACCCTCTTCATCTCTGGCATTGGGCAGATCCTAAATGCTGCTTAACCCCTTCACGACTGGAGACGTACACTGTACGTCTCCATGGCGAAGTGCCCAAATGACTGCTCACGTACACTGTATGTGAGCAGCTATTCGGGACTCGGGAATGCCAGTAACCACTGAGAATCAGCGGTTACCGTCCATTAATTAATGTAAGGATTAAGCTGTTACAAATACTGGATCGCTTTAAGCGATCCAGTATTTGACAGCTGGAATAGCAGAACGGTATGCTATTTCAGTTTTGACACCTCCTGTAGAGATCGGGACCTCCTGATGTGTACACGCTGTTTCTTACATTCTTCAGCACAGAAATATGTAACAAATATATTTCTATGCTGAAACAATGTTTCAAGGTTTCTGATCGTCTGGGAATGCAGATTATTTGTTTTCACCCTAAGGGGTTATTTTATTTATTTTTTAACCCCCTCATGACAGCGTTGTTCAAAGTATGTTGCTGTCCCTAATGTGACAGTGACACTTAATGACAGTGACGTTAAGGCTGGGTTCACACCTGAGCGTATTTTTTCAGCTCGTTTTTCAGCTCGATTTTTTTTTTTTTGGCGTTTTTTTCTAGCACGTTTTTCCGTTCAGTGACAACGTGCGTTTCACTGGCGGTATGATTTTTTTTTTCTTTCCTTATTTTCAATATTTTAAAAATTTTGTTTTTTTTCCATTTTCAAACTTCCCGCCGGCTCCACCCCCCTGCGACGCTGCTGCTCTCAAGGGACGGAACCCTGAAGTCGGCAGCCGCCGGAGGACACGGCGGGGATCGCAGACAAGGTAAGACCTGTACGCTGTATTCCCGCGTGTGGCTCGGGGTTACCGCTTTGTTAACTCCGATCCACACTCGGGAATACCAATGGAAACGCGCGGAAAAATGCCCCAAAGAAGCTCCTGTAGTTCTTTGGGCGTTTTTCAGCGCGTTCCTACGCGCTGTAAAACGCCCAGGTGGGAACCATGCCCATAGGCAATCATTGGTTTTCACGTGTTGAGCGTTTTACAGCGCGCATTTTACAGGTGTGAACCAAGCCTAAGTGTAGGCCACCTAACCACTATTAGTTTTTAGAGAAAAAAACAAAACGTAGCTTTTAGTTTTAGGTCGAAAAGTACAGAAATTATTCTAAAGTGTTTCTGGAGTCCTAGGGATGTGAGGTATTTCAAAATAAGACATTATTTTATTTTAATGCATTATTTTAGCTGTTCTATTTTTCTAAAAAATAACAATAATCAAAACTGGGGAAAGTGTTTGTTTTTTTCTTGTTCTACGTTTTTTTCCTTTTTTTTTGTATGTTATTCATACTAAGCGAGGCGTTAGGACATAGGGCTATTTATTTATATTACATATCTGCTGTCTAAAAAACAATATATAATGTGTGGGTGCATTAAGTAAGAACGTGAAACTGAAAACAACTGCATTTGTAGCATTCCACCTACAAAGGGGTGGCGCCTGGATGCTTTGGGTTAACAGGAAGTGGGTTGAATAAGGTTGTTCATTATTCAACCTGGAAGGGGTGCACCGCTGGATCAGTAAGTGGTGAGTCTACAGGGGCAGTTCCGTAGATTGATTGAGTATAGCAGGTGAAGCTGCTTTTTTAATTTTTAAAAACTGCTACATACCATCCCCCCCAAAAAGATACCGTGTCTCCAGGACTTTAAAAGCAGACCCTTTCAGGTGCTTCTACTTATCTTTCTACATCTTCTCGAGCATGCTGGGATTTTGATACACAGGGCTTTCTAATGTGTGAATACCAATTGAACCCATGTCTCTTCGCCAAATTATCAGTCACATCGTATGTTGGAGATATTCCTGTTGGGAAGATTTCACCTCACTTCATGTCCTGGAGACCAAAGAGGATGTGAATACATCTTTTCAATGGGAAAAAGACCGCATTGAAAACCTGATAGAAATTCTCGCTGTCACCACTTTACTTTAATAACGGAATGCTGTATTGTGGTGTGTGCCGCCGTTGGAGAGATTCTACTTACTTTGCGTTTTGGTGACCAGTAAAGAATCTCTTTGATGTTTACAAAAGAACCAATAAAACTTAAAGTGACATTAAACCCTCAGATTTTTTTAACATAACCCAATAATGTAATGTGCGCCTTACTGTAATCCATGGTAGTTTTCCTTCTCTATGCTGCTCTTCCTTTTAAATCCTCATGTCTTCAAATGATGGGGGAGAACTTCCATTTGCAGCTCAGGGCCTCTTCCTGTAGTGCTGGCTCAGGTTACAAACCTATACAAACCTGCACACAGACACCGTGTATCCATTCCTGAGACAAGGCAGTCTGCTGCAAAACAGAAGTTCTGCCCAGCATGAGAACAGATACAGATTTAAAAGGAAGAGCAGCAAAGAGAAGGGAAACAACCATGGATTACAGTAAGGCACACATTACAGTATTGTTTTATGTTAAAAAATCTGAGGGTTTAATGTCACTTTAACAAAAAGATTCTAACTTTTTTTTTTTTTTCCTCACTCTGCCGAAAATGTAAAAGACAACTGTACCCTTGGCTCAGGTTGTCCTTTTTTTAAGGCAGCTTTTCTCAACCTTTTGCAAGATCCAGCGGCTCCACTTACGGATCAAGCGGCCATACACTCGCGCGGCCAGACCACGCCCCCTCTCAACCTTTTTTTCAGTCATGGCAACCTTTTGTGCATACTTTTAATTTCAAGGCAACCCAGCCTAAAATGTGATGTATTTTAAGAGGGCAACCATATGCAAAAACACAAAACAGTAGGGGTTCCCCTTACATTGAAGTGCCCCCCTTAAATCGGGAACACCCTTTCAGGGCCCCTTTTACATCAGAGTCCCCCCTTCACATCAGACTCCTACCATCCCATCTATAAAAAGAAGTCCAATGGATACGCGATGAAATCCGCCCCAAAGAAGCTCAAGTACTATTTCACGCGCAGGGCGTTTTTCAGTGCGACAAAACACACTGAAATACGCCCAGGTGGGAACCATGCCCATAGCAATTAATAGGGTTTAACTTTTTGAGCGTTTTTCAGCGCTTCGATCAGCATGCTTAAGGCATGCTCCCCCCAGGCTGAACAAGAGAAATATTTAGATACCTCTGTTCACCCCAAACAGCGTGGATAAAGGAATCTCCCCTGCCAGCTATTGTCTTCAACAGCAATGCATTACCATTTAGTGACCATTAATGAAGGGCTGAAGTGGATGGGCCATTCCTGCATTTACACATTGACCATGCCTGCCTTTTCAATCCTGGGGTCTCATTACCCA
>NW_017306649.1:876535-886069 GCF_000935625.1 Nanorana parkeri | reverse complement strand
AAATCTATATCCAGGCCAGTTTATAGTTTTACAGTTGTTCTTAGTAAGCCGTTTTTTTCTAACTGGAGGAAGAAGAAGAAATAATTATAAAGAAGTAAACCTTAATTTCCAATGAATGGTGTAGGCAACACTGACAGGAAGTCTTGGAGAATAATTAAAAACCCTATTTATTTAATTTAGATTATTACTAGCATCAATCACAGCTGATTTCTTCAACACAATGTATGTAGTTGGCCCTTTAGCAAAGCATTTAAGGATAGCATATTGTGTTCTAGAAATGTAGTTGTGCATTGAGCCTAGTGGCTAATAATAATAATATGATTTTGTTATTTCCTAACTGAGCCTGATGATAGTTTACTTATTATCATTCATTACTGTGCACACTGCTTTCCGAGATGCGCATCCCAATGATTCCGTCTCATAATTGACTGTATGCATTGTTCACCTTCATTGTTCATCTTCACTTTTAATGACTTTCATTATAACTACACTGCCACATCAGTGACATACGCAACCAGACATGGTCATGAGAAAAAAAAGTTTGTGAGCCTTTTATCTAATAGGTTGAGGTCTTTTCTGAAAGTATAAAGTAGTGTTTTTTAATATTCTTGGATTACTTGTACACACGTACAGATTTAAGATGGTGTGGTTTTGTGTCAGTTTGCAGAACGTGCTGGTTTTCTAATAAGGAAGCACTGCCTTGCATGCATGAAAGAACACTTTGGGACTGATTTATAAATCATCGCTGGGTAAATGCCGTTCTCATGGAAATGCCACCACTAGATGGCGCTGAAGAGCATAGGAATTTCCTATGTTTCACGGTTCCATCTAGTGGTGGTTGTGCCGTGTGAACGGAATTCACCCAGCTGTACCCTGGGTGGAAGATTTATAAGTTCCATTATGTAACTGGTGTAACATCATTCCGTGACTCTGTAAACACCCTGTGTAATCTGATCTCTGAACTTCAAAAATGTTTCTTCTGAGTTTTAAGCAGTGTGCAGAATTTGGAACTTCCACACGCCTTCATTGCTGTTTTGCCCTCACTTCCTGTCTTGGTGACACCCTGAACGAGGACATGACTATTTTGTAGTGACTGGAAGGTACATTATCCCTGAAAATAGCAATGGGTTGCAAATGAGATCATAAAACAAGTGGTGAAATGTTTGTCAGCATATCTGTATAATAAATCCTATCCTTTTTTAAGGAGGCTTCTATTACATAAATATATTTTTTTATAGAACAAAGTACATGGTTCACCTTCATATATTGTAGTCTGCATTCTCGTGAGTCATTTATTCATGAGTATGTAGTGTGTCCGCTGACTAATGATGTCTCCTGGTTCTAGGGAACGGACAATATGTAACCACACAAATATGTTATCTGCTTCCAAAATACCTTCCCACTAGTAAATGACTTGGGCCGCTTCACACCCCGTTTTCTGGACCTTTTTGGACAAAAAGGGATTTATTTGGGTTTATTGTAGCATACCTAAGTTTGAGTGGATTGAGGGAACCACAGCTTAATAATCTTTCCCTTCTTTACATGCACTGCCACTGAACTGCCCAAGGGCACATGTGTTAGGGTGACAATGCAGGAGTACAATTGGATACTGAGTATTTGAATATTTGAAGATTTTCTGTACGCACAGATTTTTATACTGCTTATAACGTGAAAATTGGGAGGAAAATATTTTGATATATAATGGGAGGTGGGTGATTTCCATGGCCTTATAAAATATGTGTGAGTGGTTTAGATCTACTTTAGTGTATCTCCTTTTTATATTGTGTTGGAGCATTGCAAGCAAGCCTATCGACTGTACAGGTTACCAGCATTGGACTAGTTGCAGCACAGCTACAGAGCCACTGCTGATTACCACATGATAGAGAATTATTTATATGCTGCCTGTGAATACAGTTCTCACAAGGAAGCAGGGACAGAATCTTTCTTACCTGCTTCTGAATTAAAGTGATGTAATGTCTAGTATAAATTGAGATCTGGAGCAGAAGTGAGCACTCCCAAGTGTGTTCCAGCTCTCAGTTTTATACAGCAGCTCAGTGCTTGTGTATGGTGACTAGAGCTGCAGCTAACTATTATTTTCAAAATCGATTAGTTAGCCGATTATTAAGTTCGATTAATCGGTTAATCGGATAAACAATAAAATAAAGTTTAAAAAATGGCTCCAGTGATAGGACTACTAGTTTGTATTGAGGTTGTAGTCCATCACAGGAGCAAGCTTGGAGCGGTGGAAGTAAAAAAGAAAAAAAAAGATAGTGTGGTGTGCAATATAGTGAAATGGAAAGTGTAAAATTATACAGCAATGAATGTAGAATGGCACCGGCTATAGAGGACTACAACACCCAGCAAAAGCACATTATACACCGCAATGCAGAGCACCGCCAGCTATAGAGGAATACAACAAATCCCAGCAATAGTACATAATAGCTGGCGGCATTCTGCATTGCGCTGTATAATGTACTATTGCTGGGACTTGTAGTCCTCTATAGCTGGTGGTATTTAGCATTGTACCACTTTATAATGTACTATTGCTGGGATTTGTTGTAGTCCTCTATAGCTGGTGGTATTCCGCATTGCGCTGTATAATGTATTATTGCTGGGACTTGTAGTCCTCTATACAGCGCAATGCAGAATATCACCAGCTATAGAGGAGTACAACAAATCCCAGCAATACATTATACATACAGTGTATAATGCATTGCTGGTATTTGTATTCCTATGTATAATGTACAGTACAATGTACCATCAGCTATAGAGAAATACAAATCCCAGCAATACATTATAGAGCACCATGTGTGGGAAAGTGCAGGCTTACCTGAGCAGTCTTCCAGCAACTTGCTTCTGAGATCGGACCTGTCTATCAGCGGCTGTCATCCCCCCACCCCTGCTCCTCCTTACTACATCTCCCCGCGTGCCTTGCCGATCGTGGATGGGCAGGAAATGTGAGGCGGGGAGGAGGTGCGGCGTGTGGAGCGTGGATGCGAGCGGGTCTGGCAGCGGCGAGCGTGAGGTGGGGAGGAGGTGCGGCGCACAGCGTGTGGAGCTGTGAACAGGGCCAACTGATCGGAAGCCGATTAATCGATTATTGAAAAAGTTGACAACTTTTTCAATAATCGATTATAATCGATTATGTCGATTTAGTTGTTGCAGCCCTAATGGTGACCCTTCGCTTTCAGGTCTAGGGCTACTATAGTTGGACAGATTCTCCGGCGGATGTCTGGTGGGGACATATGACTCTGACAGCGGCTCGGTATAGTTCACTCTTCACCATTCTGCATAAAAACGTAATTGTAAAGCATGTTATAGCCTTTCTTGTTCTATTATTTTTGTACATTTTCTCGACTCTATTAATATAAGCTGGAAATTATTTTGCTTACTATTGTAGAAGAAATGTAGATGTATGGACTACCATACTGTATATATTAGGAATGCACCGATATATCGTCCGCCGAAATATATCGGCCGAAAATGGCACTTTTGTCTAAATGCCGAAAAGTGCCATTTTCCTGCCGATATATCGGTGCATCCCAGGTTTCTTTCCTCCCCGCTGGGCGCTGCTCTGTGTCCCAGCGGGGAGGAGAAAAAGTGACAGCCTGCCGAGCGCTGCAGGAGGAGAGCGCTGTGAGCGGCCGCCGTCTCTCCTCCTACACTGCTCAGCCGCCTATCACAGTCCGGCAGAGCGGTGTGGGGGCGGAGACAGCCCGCGCTGTTGCAGGAGGCTGGACTCTCCTCCCTGCTCCGCTCGCTCAGCCTCCTGTGACAGTGTGGATGGAGAGCGGGTGATCAGTGATCGCTGAGTGTTTGTGGATAATTGAGGACATGGTATGTGTACTATATCCTCAATTATGAATGAATGGGAGTGATCTACATCACCTCCTGTTCATTCATAGTTGTAGTTATAGTAAACATACTGTGGATGCGAGCGGGCCTAACAGCGGCGAGCCTGAGGTGGGGAGGAGGTGCGGCGCACAGCGTGTGGAGCTGTGAACAGGGCCAACTGATCGAAAGCCGATTAATCGATTATTGAAAAAGTTGACAACTTTTTCAATAATCGATTATAATCGATTATGTCGATTTAGTTGTTGCAGCCCTAATGGTGACCCTTCGCTTTCAGGTCTAGGGCTACTATAGTTGGACAGATTCTCCGGCGGATGTCTGGTGGGGACATATGACTCTGACAGCGGCTCGGTATAGTTCACTCTTCACCATTCTGCATAAAAACGTAATTGTAAAGCATGTTATAGCCTTTCTTGTTCTATTATTTTTGTACATTTTCTCGACTCTATTAATATAAGCTGGAAATTATTTTGCTTACTATTGTAGAAGAAATGTAGATGTATGGACTACCATACTGTATATATTAGGAATGCACCGATATATCGTCCGCCGAAATATATCGGCCGAAAATGGCACTTTTGTCTAAATGCCGAAAAGTGCCATTTTCCTGCCGATATATCGGTGCATCCCAGGTTTCTTTCCTCCCCGCTGGGCGCTGCTCTGTGTCCCAGCGGGGAGGAGAAAAAGTGACAGCCTGCCGAGCGCTGCAGGAGGAGAGCGCTGTGAGCGGCCGCCGTCTCTCCTCCTACACTGCTCAGCCGCCTATCACAGTCCGGCAGAGCGGTGTGGGGGCGGAGACAGCCCGCGCTGTTGCAGGAGGCTGGACTCTCCTCCCTGCTCCGCTCGCTCAGCCTCCTGTGACAGTGTGGATGGAGAGCGGGTGATCAGTGATCGCTGAGTGTTTGTGGATAATTGAGGACATGGTATGTGTACTATATCCTCAATTATGAATGAATGGGAGTGATCTACATCACCTCCTGTTCATTCATAGTTGTAGTTATAGTAAACATACCATGTCCTCATGTTATCAATGACCAGGAACACGGAACACTCATAGAGGATTCCTGTTCATTGATATCAGGGGACACAGAAAAAGAGATTGAGGACTCTTTGTTCTCAATCTCTTTTTCTATTTTAAAAGGGAATTATCAGGGGTCGGTTTAGACCCCCAATATTTCCCAGAAGCCCCTAAAAGTAAAGAAGAAAAACCACAAATATTTAATAAAAAATTAATTAAAAATATATAAAAAAAGTTTTATAAAATAATAAAATATTTAAATTTGAAAAAAATGTAAATAAAAACATTTACGGTTTCGGCCTGACAATTTTCTAAATTTCTGTTTTTTTGTTTCGGTTTTAAAATTTTCTATTTCGGGGGAACCAGATTATTATGACCACCCCATCAGTACGAATTCTGCTGTTTTGCTGATACTCGCTCCATGGCTCACGCCAACAATCATCCCACGTTCAAAGGCTGTTAAATCGCTTTATTTCCCCATATCTTCAGAAAAAAAAATCACTTCTACTGTCGTGGTAAACAACCTGCTTCCCTATTTATAATGGTCTGGCCCTCACTTCAGCGCAAAATTATTGCTAATTTGCCTACAAACGTCAGGTGGTCATAATAATCTGGCCACTCCGTGTATATGACCGCATTCTGTAGACCGCATCTTAGATAACTGTGGATGCAAGTGCTTCCCCTGTAGCAATAATAGCAGCTTCCTCTATAGCAATGGGGAACGTTTTTCATCTCATGCAATTATATCGTTTTAGACATGTGCCAAATACTGTTCTTTAATATAAAAAAAAATGTGACTCGGAGGTGGAGTTATGCTTTAAGTATTTGTGGGAAAAAAATGTGTTCATAGAAATGTGAGGATAAAAGAATTACAGCTTGGATCAGCTTTCTACCGTAAATGTGACTGCTCTTATGGGAAGGCAGGAGGCCTGTCCTATTTTCTATTCAAAATGACCACCTTCTGTTTAATTTTCTTCCACAATGTGCCTGCCCACAATCTATTTAAAAGATGAGAATGACTTTTGTGAAGCTTTTATTCAGTATCCACTATATATTGCAGTTAAGATTTTCTGTACGCACAGATTTTTATACTGCTTATAACGTGGAAATTGGGAGGAAAATATTTTAATATATAACGGGAGGTGGGTGATTGCCATGGCCTTATCTGAAGTGCTTAAATATTTTGGCTTCAGGAAATGATTTAAACCTTTTCTACTACATACTGCCATATTGCTTTGGCGGTTCACACTCCTCTTGTTGGTTGATCTGATTTCTATGTAGTACCAAGGAAGTCACGGAATGCCTTGGAGACGTCTGTTGGAGCAATAGAACAACTTTTCTTTTAGACGTTTTCAGCTGATCCTTCATCATACCTTGCTGTATTTTTCCATGCAGGGAACATGCGTGATATGAGTTTGCATGTTTATTTGAGGATGGGGAGAATATGATGTCATTTGACAATCTGTTTAGTAATGCTTGAATGCCATCCATTTTACTTGCTAGACATAAAGTCCATCCATTGTCAAATGGAACCAGCAGTTTTTTTTTTTTTTCTTTAGTTTTTTTTTTATTTTATACAGCTTTATTGACCACAACTAGAGAGAACCTCAAAAGCTGTGTGCCTGCTGTCATCTTTAAAAAGCATTGCCTTCTTGTTTCCTTGGATTTGTCCAGAACTATGTTAGAATGTGGAAGAATCCTGTCATATCTGTGCCTATTGTGGAGATTTTACTTCACATTCTGTCCTGATGACCACACAGAACATGGAAATCTCTACAAATAGGACACGGATATCAATAAAAAACATACACTCTGTCAGCAGTCTTTGCCACACTTATTCTTTTTCCTCCAAAGATGTGTGACAGGTGCTCGCCTTAGGGTGTTGCCATGTAAATCAAGGAAAAATAATAGCCAGCACTTCAAAGATGAAGAAAAGGTCGTTTACTGTAGTTCTGCAGAGACCGCTATGGAACTAGAGTAAATGTACTTCTTTGTCTTTGTGCTGGCCTTTATCTTTCCCTAGGTATAGAAACATTGACTTAAGTTCTCCATTCTTCCATATTCTTTTTATTTATTTGTGATCCCATTGGGGAGATTCTGCTCGCTTCCTGTCTTGCAGGTTGCTAACACTTAGTCGCTACTTTGCAGTTAACAGCAAAGTTTTCTGCCTCCCATTCAGTTGGCTGTTGAGCTTCCTATCAGGTCTGACAGACATACACAGACCTGATAGACCGGCTACTGACCAACTGAAGGTGCACTATTGGGAGGCTGACAACACTGTTGCTAATTGCAATAACCAAGCATTGTCAGCATTGTCAGCCACAGGAAGTGCTATTACTGACGGGACCACTTAAGGCCCTCAATGACCCTGTGCTGCAGCAGCCATACATGTGATTTGGCCCCTCCCCCGAAGTACATACAAAGCAGATGTGTCGGTTGCATCTACGTGCGCAAACGACAATTATGCCACACGTGTTACATATCACCAGAAATGGTGAGCACAATAATTTTAGTACTATAGCTCACTGTGAACTCTAACTCTAAATTGATGAGTGGTAAATGCTTTTAGAGTTGTCACCTATGGGCAGGTTTGGGTACTGTAGTTTTTTCCATTTTACTAGCACGTACAATTTTAAAGCAGAATTCCGGGCAAAAATGTTCTTGACCTTTGCAGTTGGGCTACCCGCACATTGCAAGGGTTCAGTGTTAGTTTTTGTCTATGTGAAAAAAAACCCCCGTTATACTCGTCTGAACATCCGAGCTGACTGGCGACTACTCTGGTCTGTCTCCTCCTCTGCCCCAGCGATGAGATGTCCGTTGGAGTCCTCACATCTATACACTGTGTATAGAACATGATGACTCGGGTGCCCAAATTTAGTTTTTGTTTTTTCCCTAAAAATATCAGTTTTAAACATTTGCATGCATATCATGTGATGTGAAAAAATTTAATTGTTTTTTTTTTTAATTTCCAGGGCCTTTGCTTTTCAGAAAATATATAATTATTTGGGGAATAAGCAGATTTCTAGCCAAAAATGTAGATTTTTAACAATTGCAATATTTAAAAAATTGCTTCAGACAGGAAGTGGTTAATGATTGCAGTAACCAGAATAAAAACCTGACAAAGGTTTGAACTCTTTTCTATTGTCTTCTAAAAAAAAAAAAGAAAAAAAAAGTGTTGCCTAATATGCTTTTAATGGGTTAGTACATTTGCCTTCCCCCAGTAGATGCATACACTTAACTTGCTCCGCAATGTATGAAGACCATTGTGTGCATGGGGCAGGACCTGACCTTACTGATTTTGTGGAAGAGGCTGTGCGGTGCTAGGCAGACCACACAATGGAAGTCACCCATGTGTCGGGATAGGCAAGTATACGCTGATAAAAACGTCAGAAACCATGTTTTTGTTCACTTTGCTCTAAATTAATACATAGAGCATTATTACAAATGATACAATTTTCAATTTCACCTTGAGATCTACATGGAGGTAAAACATTGAACATCTGATCTCTGAATTACAGCTTCTAAAACCCGTGAGCTGCTGGTTAGATAGTAGATTTCCATTAGCGCTGGATATGCCCTTCAGAGAAAGGGGAAAAAAACACTTAATTGACTCATTCTATGATTTCTGCTTGCCGAATACTGGTAAGTGGGAGATGAGAGACACAGCGGGCATGACACATGAAAGGTTGTTATAACTTTTTTGCATTGTATTTTGTATATTTTTTTGCATATTTGTTGTTTTTGTTATTCATAGTACACTATAAAGTTTTCATGCCGAAAATTTGCTTCCTTAAAAAAAAAAAGATATAAAAACACTTGTGCTCCAAATATCCGCATAAAGTTTTTTTTTTTTTTCCTTCAGTTGAAGGGAAAGGGTAAGGAACATTCTAGTTTTCACCTGGGTGAAAGAGGTGAACATTTATTTTCTGAGAGTGAAAACAGCTTTTAACCCCTTCATGACTGGGGCCTTTTTTTCATTTTTTGCACCCATGTTATATTCCACATTTTAGGCCGGAAACTTACTTAAAACCCCCAAACATTATATATTTTCTGAAAGCCAAGACCCTATATAATAAAATGGTGGTAGTTGCAACTTTTTATGTTGGACGATATTAGCGCAACTCCTTATCAAACCCCAAATTTTAGTGAAAAATGTACTTAAATGCCGCAAAAGACAATACAAAACCTTTTTTTAATAAAATATAAAATATGAGGTTGCAACGAGTAAATAGATACCCAACATGCCCAGGTTACAAATTGTGTGCGTCCATGAAACGGCAACAAACTTCAGTACCCCAAAAAGTCCATAGACTACGCTTTAAAAGCCCCCATAGGTCATCAATTTAGAGATGCCCTAGAATTATTACTCTCCGGCATGTGCGGCGATACCCAACATGTGTAGCGCGTTTGTCGTTTTCATACACAGGCGCACCCGACGCGTGTTTACGTGGTGATGCGCATGCTCGCTGGGGCGAACATTTGCAGTTTGCACTCAATAGCTCATAGCTGGGCTTCAGGAGCCCAGCACTGACAGCTATGGGACCTGAAGTGATGAAATCTGCATCGCTCCTGGTCCCATAGAACGGGGAGGGGATGGACGAACGGAGGTTCGTCCCTCCCCAGCTCCCCGCCGCCACCAGAGCAGCCAGTCCCGGGCCCATAGG
>NW_017306649.1:843139-876114 GCF_000935625.1 Nanorana parkeri | reverse complement strand
GGGGGGGAGGGGGACCCCTTAACCGGGCCATAGAAGCGATCTGGCGACAGCTGAGTCGCCAGAATCACTTCTATTGTAAAGCCAGCAGTCAGCTTTACAAGTCTAAACAGAGTCCTGGCTGTTTAAACAGCTCCGATGCTAGTGACGTACACTTATGTCGTCAGTCGTGAAGGGGTTAAGGAAGTATTAACTGTTGCATACAAGAATGAAGCTACTGGGATGTTTAGGGAGTATAGAACAGTGAAATGGTTCCCGGAGGGCGATTTCTGAGATGCCACTGATGCCCATCTATATTTTCTCTGCAGCTGAAGCTTTTTTAAAACGTCGAACATTGCCTTCATTTTATTTTATTGCGTTAAGTGATATCGGACTTAAAGTGACATTAAAGGATATCCCCCCCCCCCCCATGCTAGTGTGAGGACTTACCTTAAATTATGCCTCTTGATCCGGTCACCCTCTTCTTTTCTGTAGTTTTCAGGAGTCCCTCCAGCGCTGGTACCTGTCTCCATTCCAGCGCTGACTGCTGTATTGTCTGTATCCCACGGAGTTTGTGCGGGTGCACACTGCCAGGCAGCCTGCATTGACTTACCTTGTGTCTCTCCTCACTGCCAAAGATCTGTACTGCGCATGCGTCCACCCCATCATCCTTTGCGGCCGCCCGCGATTTTTCAGATCTTCGGACGGAAGCGCGCGGCGGAGACCCAGGTAAGTTTTTAACCCCTTCATGAATGGAGACGTACACTGTACGTCGCCAGCATGAAGTGCCCAAATGACTGACCACGTACACTGTACGTGATGAGCTATTTGAAGCTTTTAAAAGCCGGTAACCAATGCCGGTAACCACCAAAGTGGTTACCGTTCATTAATGGATGCTTCAGTATTGAGCCATCAATTAATAAATTAATTAAGCATTTGTAAAGGCTTTTAATCATCAATGAACGAATTAAGCTTTTACAGATACCTGATCTCTGACAGAGATTGAGTATCTGACAGTGACAACAGAGCCGTATGAACGGCTCTGCTATATCACTGTTTTGAAAGCCCTGCACAGAATCTGTTTTGGAAAGCTCTGTACAGATACCGATATGTCCAATGATACAATGTTTAAACTTGCTACATATTTCTGTGCTTCATTTATATCATTGTAATAAAAAACATTGTATCAGACTTCTAATTGTTCTAAGAACATCAGAACTCTTTAGTGACATCTGAATCTGACATGCTGCAGATTCAGTCACTAAGGTTTTTATTGGCTGTTCCTAAGTTTTAATCAGCCTAATAATAGCCAAAAACGAAAATTACATTATCAAGCAGTCATAGTGGCTGCTTAATATAATAGACACAAAAAGTGGGGAAAAAAGCATAATGTATAAAAATAATTTAACAAAATAAAAATGATATACACATATATTGTATCCTATAATTTATTATACAAATTAACCCCTTGCAATGAAAATCTGCAGCTGAGCAGCAGATTTGTTTTTCACTCCAAGGTAGGGGTGTCAAACTCAATTTAATCGTGGGCCGCATCAACATTATTTTAATGCATTTTTTTTTAGCTGTACTATGTAAGTGTTTACTTTTTCTCCTCCCCTTTTTTTTTATATTTTATTGTGAGGCATTAGGCACATGTGATATAATCATATTGCCCTATCTGTTCTCTAAAAAAAAAAAAATATAATATGTGTTGATGCACTTAGTAAGAAAGTATATTACTGCCGTGGAAGAATCACACAGCAAAAATGTAAAAAGTGTTTCAGTCATTAACAAACAGAAACTGGAAAAAAAGCTGTCATGAAGAGGTTAAACTTTTAAATTTTTTTAATGTTTTGCATACATCTACTACTTGCTAGCAGTAGATATATGCAAAAACTGCTGAGGGTTTAAATATCCTTTTAAAGAAGAAGTCTTACCTTGTATTATTTTTCACAGCTCAGTCACCTAATTCCGACAGAGTGTGTTAGTTTCTATCCCACGTGTGTGTGTGCAGGAGAAACTGAGGCACAGTTTACTGCTCTTCATTCCTGGCTACGCTCTGCAAAGGAGACAACCTCTTGATAGATGGCTCCTATCTCATGGTCCCTGCAAATCTGAGACACTAGGAAGGTCACAGAAATGCAGAGAAAGAAGAAACACTTTTGGGCATCAGCACAGGCACTAGAACTGGAAGGGAAGCCTTTTTTTTGTGTTGGGAAAGTGTTACTAAGCCATCTCTCATTATTATTATTACGTAGTATTTATATAGCGCTAACAGTTTGCACAGTGCTTTTACAATATAAGGAAGACATTACAATCACAATTCAAGACCAGATGGTAAGGAAGGCCCTGCCCCTGAGGGCTTACAATCTAAAATAGTAGGGAAGTGATACATGAGGAGGTAGCTGTGTGGGGATGAATTGTTTGAGAATGTGATGGTTCAGTGGTTAGGTTGAGGTGGGATAGGCTTCCCTGAAGAGATGAGTCTTTAGGGAATGCCTAAAGGCAGTTAAGGTGGGAGATAGACGGACAGGTTTGGGTAAAGAGTTCTACACATG
Source organism: Nanorana parkeri (assembly GCF_000935625.1). NCBI lineage: Eukaryota > Metazoa > Chordata > Amphibia > Anura > Dicroglossidae > Nanorana > Nanorana parkeri. The sequence continues at coordinate 873,580 of NW_017306649.1, read as the reverse complement.
AACAATCAGGTGACTTCTACTGGGAAACCAGCAGTGTCAATCTCCTGAGTCCTCCTTAGCTCTTACTGGTTCCTGATGCTGACCCCCATGCCGCTACACCATAAATCTGTTGGAGCAAATTGAACCATGCTTTATAGGGTTCCCCTTCCTCTTCATCAACTGTGAGTAATTGTGGGCATAGGGTTTTGTTTTCAGGTTTATTTTTATTTTTTCTTGTTTCCTTCTCTCTAAGGCCTCTTTTACAGGTGTGTTAAAACCAGGCATTAGAGAAGTGTTTTTAACGCCCATGTGGGATAAAGCAATAGCAACTGCTCAGTGCTGTTTACAAATGGGCTTTAGCGTTGTGTTGCTGTGTGTCAAAAATAGAGTGCATGTCGCATTCTGGAGACATTGCCACTGGAATAATGCCTGCGTTGAAGTATATTGAAACACCCCTTAAACGCTCTGTCTATGCTCCCATAGCCTTTTTCAGGCATTTAGGAAGCGTTGCACAGGTGTTGTAGGAGAGACATAGGAGGTTTTTCAATCCCAGAAACCATAAACTTAGTGGACAGAGCAGGTGCAGATGTCACTTCCTGTCTGCACACAGCCAGTGTTTTCCCAGCAACAGGACAGCTTCTAGCCAGGTTCCTGCAACCTGTGACAGCCTGACCTATGCCACCCTGTAGTGCCAGCCATACCAGTGGCAGCTTAGCACTGCCAGCCATACCATTGCCAGGCATTGCAAGTACCAGCCCGAAACAGTCATACAACCAGCAATACACAGCACAGGAAACCAACAATATGACTGCAAATTTCACCACAGCCTAAGCCCACCTCAAAGCTGGTCACTTTCCTTTATTACATCACTTACCCTTTACCACTCCCCTACCTGCAGGGCATTTTGCAAGCGATTTTGATGCCTTAAAAATCCCTGCGGAGTGCCTTGTGAACACTATAAACATGTTAATCAGAGTTGCTCTTTAATTAAATTCTCAATGCACGTGTGAAGGAACCCTAATGGTTGAATTTGATGGACTTTTGTCTTTTTTCAACCTAACCTTCTAACTTTGTATTACTGTACTGAAATAAGCATGCAGATTGGGAGCTCTGACTTCATTTTGGCGTCACTTAATACAGGTTTAGTCCTGGATGTTCCGAGGACCAGCGTTATGAGCGAATTAGTCTTTCTTACATTAGACATTTTCTTTAAGTCAAACCTGTGTTTCTGTAGCTGCTTGCTTACAGGAAATGAGAGCAGGTCCTCTATGTCTGTGTCTTACCATCTGTCCTCTGTGTCTTACTTGTAGGCACATGTGAGAGGGCAGAACTAAAGTTGTAACCAGGGCAGGCGCTAAATTGCCTCCATGTTTCCCATCTTGGAAAATGCTTGTTCGCTTTTTAGGAACATGGGTGTTTTCTCTTGATGTTTGCAAATCTTTTTCCTAGGTCATACTGCACATATTTTATTTAATTTTGTTCTTAATCACAAACTTTCATGTTTAATAGAACTGTCACGATGCTTATTTTTCAGTTTCCTCCATGTTTTACTTTATGCTATAATCGAAAAATAGGCTACTGGTGTTGTGTACCTCCAACTCTTAAAGTAAAAGGTACAAAGTATAGAAGTACATTTAGTGTACTTAAGAGTAAAAGGCTATAATGTATGTTGGTCATATCATGCTGAACATTGGATGTAGCCTTAAGGGGATAGTTAAATAGAACATGAGCCTATTAACTGTATACACTGCACACATATGCTGCAGGCCTTGTACTCACAAATTTTCTTTAATTATTATGCCGCAAGTAAGAGTCTCGCACACATGTATAAAATTTAAGAAAAAAACCCCCATAAAATATAAACAATTAGAATCTTTCACGACATGATTTTCTGTGCACAGAATCCAAGCATAGCGCTAACACAAATGAATACTAGTATACGTCTACCTAAAATAATAAAATTCATTAAATGATTTGGAAACACTTGGCAACCAGCAACTCTTGTTACAATGGGGTATGAACAGCATAACATATAGAGGGCAATTGTCAGGAGTATGTAACCTACAACATGGCATATAGAGGGATATTGTCAGGAGTATGCAACATACAACATGGCATATAGAGGGATATTGTCAGGAGTATGTAGCAATACAACATGGCATATAGAGGGATATTGTCAGGAGTATGTAACGTATAACATGGCATATAGAGGGATATTGTCAGGAGTATGCAACATACAACATGACATATAGAGGGATATTGTCAGGAGTATGTAGCATACAACATGACATATAGAGGGATATTGTCAGGAGTAGGTTACATACAACATGGCATATAGAGGGATATTGTCAGGAGTAGGTTACATACAACATGGCATATAGAGGGATATTGTCAGGAGTAGGTTACATACAACATGGCATATAGAGGGATATTGTCAGGAGTATGTAGCATACAACACAGTATATTTATTGCAGGGGTTAGAAGTATGTAACATACTGTTCTGTACATTGCTGGTCAGTAGGCGTAAAAAGTGTCAGAGTTTTTTGTTTTTTTTTCCTTATAATTGGCCGATCTAGTAAAATTTTCAGGGGCGAGAAGCTTGAAGGTTAATTTTTGAAATGACTGATTTAGCTTTAGGAAGAGTGTAATATACTGCAGGCTCTTCCAAATCTGAATAATTTATCAAAATAATGTATTGCATTAAAGTAGGTGAAGTTGCTAGGTTTAAACTTGACTTTGTGTGTGTACAGGTGTATGCATGAACTCCACAAATTGGTCCCAATGTGTGGAGCAGCATGAGGCTTCTCAAGAGACCGCTGTAACTGCAGCACAATGATTTAAAATAAGTTATATTTAGGCATGCTGCTATGCTTCATGATACGGAAATAACCTCTGTGAGAAAAATGCCTGATGTTCCCAGTGTCACTGAAAACCCTGATTCTGGCTTCACTGTACATTGCTTCAGTCTTAAAGGATAACTCCACCTATTTTGTCTTTATCTGAAGAGCTGTGTTGGCTTTTGAAGTTGCAGCGAAGGTTTTATGTTATGGTTTTGATAAAATAAATTGATTCCTTGCCAGATCTAGTAACGCTGAAGAGATAACGGCAGCTGCCAGCTTCTGATGTTTGCTCCAAATGCTTGTACAATGGTTAATGATAATCATTGTTCATTACCCATTTGCTCACACCTCCGATTCAAGATTAAAATGACATCTACTGGGAACTATCCGGTTTTTAAAGTTAGACTGAAATGTACTGCTTGACGACATAAAAATAAATCTCTTTGGTAGAATCAGGATCTGCGGAATATTTTAGTTTGCTCAGAGTTAAGTTGCCCTTGCCTGAAGATTTCTGCACTTTGGATTTGGATGGGGGGTGGGGGGAGAGGCTTTGAGGTGGTCTCTGTGAGAATGAACAGTCAGTTACAGTTCCAGTGCCATTCAGCAATCACATATATGTTGGCAGATACAGTCCTATGTCTGCTTCTCTTTCATCTTTTTGGGTGATAGGAAATGTAAATCAGCTTTGCTATTACCATGGGCCATCAGCGCTGCGCAAACTGTTGGCGATATATAAATCCTGTATAATCATCAATAGCCAGAACTGTTCTAAAAGTAGCCTAATATGTTGATCTACAGGTGCTTTAAAAAATACCAAAACTGTGTTTTGCTCCATGCACGTTCAAACAACACTTGTGATACTTGTGATATTCAAGTCAAACGTTTTTCAATCTATTTCGTATTCTGATAAAATCACTTACATTGGATGCTGCTCCTTGATGTTAACAAGTTTTAGCTTCCTGCAGAATCAGCTGGTCCCCTGAGCACTGCCCCTGATATCCTGTTTTAGGGTGTCTCCTTTCCCTTGCAGAGTCCTATGGAGCCACCCCTGTGTATGCTAGTAAGCTGTGTGCCTCCACAAACACATAGGCACGGCAAGGAAAGTCACTCCTCTCCCTCTGCTTGGCTCTACTTTCTTCTTCAAGCTATTAGATGGACATCTGCTAGAGACTGCTCTTTCCCTTGTGATTGTGTACTGGACAGGAAGTTCAGGGAAGAGGAGTTGAGAGAGTTGGAGGTGTTCAGAAACATGATGACTAAGTGCTTGGTCAAAAACATAAATAAATACTTTATAGAAATGTATATTTGTTTGATCTGGACTTTAAAAAAAGAAAACAAAAATGTGAGTTATAATACTAATGTAATGTGGGTTGCCACACATTCTTGTACTTCTCTTTACTATACCCCTCTGCTCCATTACACCTCTGCTCCATTAGGTAGTGAGGGCAAGGAGGAGGAGCACTGTGCAAAATCTACATTTCAGTCAGAGCTTACACACGGTTGATGATTCTCTTCTGCCACCATGTAACATTGCTGTGTGAGCAGCAACAGGGAAACAAAGGAAGTCTTAGGAGGTGCCAAGGGCTTGGATTAATGTAAAGCTGTTTCTTTGTCCTGCATGCATAATGCACTCATGAATTTTAGGGATAAGTTCCCACAAGTGCTGGATGCAGAGGATACTCCGGTGCCTATTTGCGCATCTTTTAACAGCTGAGTTCATGTTGCACCTGTAGAGCTTATATAACACCTATGCTCCTTTTTTCATGTCGTGTGTTTTTTTTTTTTTCATATGGTGTTTTGACATTTGCTGTATTGAGCATGCCTGGACAAAATAGAGGAGTGGGCAACAATATAGCAGATGAGGTTTAATGTTGGAAAATGTAAGGTAATGCATTTTGGGGTTAAAAATAGGTAAGCGGAATACACATCATTGGGTACTCCACTAGGGAGTACTGTCTTGTAATAAAAAGGGAATGTACTGTAGAGACAAAGCAATAATCTTGCCACTTTATAGATCACTGGTTCGGCCTCATCTGGAGTATGCGGCCCAGTTTTGGTCACCAATTCAGAGAAAAGATGTTCTTGAGCTGGAGAAAGTCCAGTGAAGGGCAACAGAACTAATTAGGGGCTGGAGGATCAAAGCTAAGAGACAAGGTTTTTTTTGGGGTCTATTCACGAAGCTGCCGAAGGATCTGGCCGTAGCTTTGGCCGATCCTTCGGCTAGCTTCGGCCCCAGGACCCCTTCGGTACAGTAGAACCGAAGGGGTGCCGTACGGGCTATTCACTATAGCCAGTACAGCTCCCGAACATGGCCGAGCGGCTCAGTCGAGCTGAAAGCCGAAGTGGCCGGCCGACAGCCTGGTTCTGATAGCTGGGCGGAGCCAGCCTTGATCTTACAGCTGGCTCCGGCCACTTGCAGAGAGATCAGCGTCCCTGGTTACATGCTAACCAGGGACACTGATCTCCAAACAGCAAACTCTCCCTGGTGCTCTGGGAGTCTCCTGCTCCCGGCCGCCAAGGAGAGAAACACTGCTGTTTCTTTTTTTTTCTTTATTCTGACACGGAGCCGTGTCAGAATAGAAAAAAAATATATTATTTTTTTGATCTGAACATGCTGAGCATGTTCGGCCGACCCGAAGCCATGCAAAGCAAGCCGATACACGGCTGAGATCAGCCTTACCAGCCTGAAGTGAATAGCCGAACAGTGTTCGGCTCACTTCACTTCAGGTCGGTCATTCACTCGGCTGCCTACGGCAGCTTAGTGAATAGACCCCTAAATCTAAACTTGTTCACGCTGGAAGTGAGGAGACTAAGAGGAGACATGAATTTGATGTACAAAATGTTTGGTGGTGATGGCACCATCAGCAATAAACTTTTTACAGTAAACTCCATAACAAGGACTAGAGGCCACCACCTAAAATTGGTGTAAAAAAGATTTAACCACAAGAGGCGTAGGGGCTTTTTTTCAGTTAGAGCGGTTAAAGTCTAGAACTCGCTGCCACCAGAAGTGGTATCAGCTGAAAGTATTACATCTTTCAAAAAGCATTTAGATACCTTCCTCAGAGACCATTGCGGTCTCTGAGGAAGGTATCTAAATGCTTTTTGAAAGAGGTACTGGTACTCTTAAAAACAAGATCACACAGGGACTCACACAGGGACTTAGAATACACGCATGCACAATCACACACAGACACACAAAGGTTGAACTTGATGGACCTATGTCTTTATGCAACCTCAAATACTATGTAATTATGTATAGGGACCCTTAGTGCTTCCCCAATGGGTCAGAAGAAGAAACTGAAATCCTTACCTATACTGTATATGCATATGGGAACTGGGTATAATGGAGTTACAACAATAGCAAAAAACCTAGAGGGGCCCATCTATGTACAAATAAGTAATTGCAGAAATTACATGTATGGAATATGCAAGTAATGTTAATGGCAAGCTGCCAGACACTCTGGTAAATGGAAATCTAATGCTGGACCTTCGATAAGAATACATGTGTATTGCTGAGGGTACAACCAGAGAGGTCAGCTGCGTTCTCTTGTATATTTGTATAAATAAATATTTCTCATGTTTCTACAGTAGCTTTTTTTCTTAAAGCTAAAGTTTATTCTGCCTAAATTGTGCCTTCCGTGGTTTGTACAATTTATTATGGGTTTGCAATGTGTTTTGAATATATAAAATTCATTTCCTATTAGCAGAGTGTTCAGCTGCCATTACCATTACTTGCAGCATGCCACAGGTGTCGTGTGTGCAATGTATATAGCACGGCCTTGCTAGGTTTATTGCTTTTGTTTTACCCAAATACGTTTTCCTATAGACAGCAATACAAATTAAGAAGTTCTATGATCATTATTTTGTATATTATTTGCTTGGTTCTCATTCATAAAAACAAATATACCTATTTCTCAGATTTTTTTTTTTAGAGATGGTTGTAACAGGTTTGTACTTGGGATGCACGAATATATCGGCCGAAAATTGCACTTTTGGCTAAATGTCGAAAGTGCCATTTTTGTGCCGATACATCCCTGCTTTCTCTCCTCCACGCTGGGTGCTGCTCTGTGTCCCAGCGAGGAGGAGAGAAAGTGTGACAGCCGGCTGAGCGCTGCGGGAGGAGAGTGCTGTGAGCGGCAGGCATCTCTCCTCCCACACTGCTCAGCCTCCTATCACAGTACGGCAGAGCGGTGTGGGGGCAGAGACAGCAGGCGCTATCACAGGAGGCTGAGCTCATCTCCCTATACCGCTCGCTCAGCCTCCTGTGACAGCGTGTCAGAGAGGAGAGCGAGTACAAGCAGTCAGTGATCAGTGATCGCTGAGTGTTTGTACACAATTTACGACGTAGTATGGTTACTATATCCTCAATTATGAAGGAATAGGAAGTGATCTACATCACCTCCTGTTCATTCATAGCTGTGGTGATAGTAACATACTCTGTCCTCAAGTTATGAATGAACAGGAACACTCCGTTTAGAGGATTCCTGTTCATTGATAAATGGGGCTGCAGAAAAAGAGATTGATGACTCGGTGTCCTCAACCTCTTTTTCTATTTTAAAAGGTAAATATCAGGAGTCTGTTTAGACCCCCAATATCGATTGTGGCTCACATGCAACAGATTTGCTTTATTCCAGCTAGATCATTTGTATTGTATATTCTTATTTATTTATATAATTAGAGATTGCTTCACAATGTTAAAGGTCACATAATATTGGTGATGTAGAAACTTGTGCAGTAGCGGTACCCCTCTTGGGTCAAACCTGTAACCTGAGCAGAAAGCATTACTAATACTAGAAGGTAGGACAATGTCCGTTCCAATGCTGCAGGGAGACTTCTTTCCATGTGTCGGTGTGTACTAACCAGGAGAAGATCAAGTATCCTGTTGCCGGGAAAAAGATGTTTTGGGATGCAGTCCTAGGCCTCATATGAAATGTGGGAACAACAGAATGAAATGCATATGTTTTATAAGGAGCTCGCCTTACCCAACTTCCTTGATTAGCATGAGTACCGGTTCTTAGTCATAATTCTTGTTTTCACATAGTTAATTTGCATAAGGGTAGCCCCTCTCCTTCAGCCATTATGTAATCAGTATTCATTAAGTTTACCTGTGTAAATTGGCATTTCTAAAACCATTCCATGTCAAGGGCAGCAAAAACATTATTAATCATTTTAATGACCACCATGCTTTGTTTGACAACCTAAATTTGCATGCAGTAAATTAAAAATAAATACCTGTCCTATTCCCTGTGCACAACATGATTTCCTAGAATGGAATTGTGAGCACAAAAGCGTGTTTGTTTTAGCAGCTATTGGTTTTAATGTGCATAAGTCTATCGGTTGTTACCATCCTGTGCAGTATGTTAGGAAAGTTATTTGAATTAAATGTAGAATATCAGACAAATATAACTTAAAAAACCTAGTTTATCTGTTTATTCATAAATCATTCAGGCATTGTTTAAAGAAGAACTCCGGACAGTTAAAAACGGCTTGTTTTGGTCTAGGGTGTTAACATGAATGGGTTAAATGATCCCTAGTACAGGGTTACATACAGATCATTTAATACATTCATGTTAGTATAATTGTAAATGTATTGTCTGCACTGACAATAGTATATACTGCTAATACAGTGCAGACAATACATAATTGCTTAATAAATCTCCCCCCCAAATCTGCCCTCACTCACTGTGTCCATAGCAGCAGTGACGCGGCGAGGTAAGTAAGAAGAAACCTGACCAGCTCGAGACCGCTGACTCGAGTATAAGCCGAGGGGGGCACTTTTCAGCAAAATAAATGGGCTGAAAAACTCGGCTTATACTCGAGTATATACGGTAGATCTCACCCAAACATCGGTCCCCACAGCTTCTTCTTCCCTGGGCTCTGGCGGTCTAAGCCCCACTAATGTCATCACATGTAAGTCCATTGACTTGTATTATAGATGAGGATGCCGAGGGACATCGGACAGTCAGAGTGGAGGGGGAGAGAGCTGAGCCGTCACTGCTGCAGGTCCAAGGTTCGGGTGAGTATAATATTTTTTAATTTTACACCCTAGACCAAAATAAGCACTTGAGGTACTGAGGTTTTTTTTTTCTGTCCTGTAGACGCAGCAGGTATGAGAGGATATCCCTCCAAAGCAAGAGAAATTACCTCTGGGCCAGTGTCAAAAGGCTTTGGATTTATGTTGATGGCATCAGTGTGAGATGCTTCTGAGATCATTCAAAATTCATTGACTGGTGCAAGTGACCTGCTTTAAGCTGGTTTTCCATTCTCAGATTCTTGTTTGGGAATGCAAAACCAATCTCATGTGAAACGAAATTCCATTGACACAGGCCTTTAGAAGGCTACTAGAATACTTTTTCCCTGTAGAAGATTTCCCCCTCTATCCCGGTTCTGGTTTTTCCTCATTTTACGTTATGAGGACTGTGGCCACCACAACAAACAGAGAGGGTTAATCTCTGTAATGGGGAAACAGAGCAATAAAAACCCAGCAGGGGTTTTAGCAACACTTTTTATCCAAAACGAGAAAAAAAAAAGTTTTGGCTTTTGTTAGACTTAAAAATAGTAACACGCTTTGCTTTTAAACTGAGGTTAATTGTGGGAAATAAAATGTAACATTTATTTTTTATTACTTAGTGAGCTGAATGCAAGGCATAATTTCTTGTGAGAATATAAAAGTTGTATTTATATAGATATCTATATAAATAAATACAATTTACAATATACAATAGATAGATATCTATATAGACAGAGAGAGATCTGAGAATTATTATTGTTATACAGGAGAATGTCATGATGTTGTCTCCTTTTGGCAAACCTCTGCACAAAAATACATTTTATTTGCTGCACATTCAGTGTCTCAGCCATTTGCTTTTATACACGGACCATAAGCAGTAAAAGGTTAATGTTTTAAATCTAACAAGAAGATACTCCCCTAATGGATAGCCACAGACATTTTCTCTTAGTCCTAAATATTAATAGTGTGCCGTCTGTTTTAGTTTGTGGGACCGAAGACACTGCGGGACATCTGAGTAGACCTGGCAGCTGCCTGCAAGTCTCTGACATTCTAAGTGGCTAAACACAATTTGTAACTTGCTTTTAGCTAATTGATGTGATCGAGACAGTAGGGGTTTAATGCAAGAAACACTCTGGTGCTTTATATCCTGTCCCTACAGCCAAATGCCAAGAAAGGTCTAGATTAAAATTTCATTCTTCATGAAAAAAGATTAAAACTGATCATTGAATAGATTTCTTCAAGTGTCATATGTTAGACTAATATTTCTCTTTAGTAGTATTTCTTCACTTGTCTATAGTTTCTAGTTTTGTCTTTTTTGTTGTTGTTGTTTTGTAGTGAATATTTATGACTTATCAACTGGTAGTTCTTGTATCTTGATACTTTTTTATAGCCTTTTTGGTATAGTTTTTTTTTTTATATTAAATGACCAAATGACAGTTTGTAGCATTTCTCAACAGATATTTCTCTATGAAAGTCATATTTTATTTGGACACCTTGATTGAGGCAAACTAACTGTCCAACTATCTCTCCAGGGCTTTTATAGCAAAATGTGGCTGCTGCAATTTCTGACCCATGCCTTCATTGCCGCTTTTAGGATTTTGATTAAAGGCAGTGTGGTTGGGCACCATCACAGAGATTTAAATTTTAACTAATAAAAGTCTTGGAATATGTGCTGAACATTATTTCAGTTTCTCTTTTTTGATGGTGGTCAGTGAACTGTGTCCCATTACCTGTATATTTGTGGGGGCACAAATGACAGGGACCAGACCACTTCTACATGATTGGAAGGGTGTCCTCCACATGTTCTTGTTTTTTTTGTCTGTCTGTGCTAGATAAAGCAGCAGCTGGGTTTCTGTGGGAGAATGATGTCCTGGTCTGGCAATAGAATCAGTCTTACATTGTCAGATATAAGCAGTAGGGATGCACCGATACCAAGTACAGTACTCGGTACAAGTACCAAGACTTTTTTTGTTTTTATAAATATAAATAAAGGGATGCATAGATACCATTTTCCAAGTATGAGTACTGATACTTGCCCAAGTACTTACATGTACTGATACATTTATGTTTATTGTCATGTGACAGTTTTTCTAAAACATTACAGACTAATGATTTCAGGACAGTGGTGGAGTGGCAGAGCCAGGTCCCAGCTGCAACCGCTGCAACCCTGGTAGCTCTCATGAACATGCCAAGTATCGGCACTGGTACTCAAAGTATCGGTGCATCCCTAATCAGTGTTATCTTTTTAAGAAATTTCTGTCTTATTTTCAGGACTTTTTTTTATTTTATCACTGCTGCAAAGCTGAAAACAGTTTACAAGAAGAATTGATAATTCAGTTTTGGATAAACATTATTGGGTTCAGTTGACCATTAGCTTCTTATATGAATCTATGAAACCTATCAATATCAGCTATTAATATTCTTGACTGCTGAAGATGTATTTGATATGTCACAGCTGCCCTTCTGTATGAAATGCATTATGGTAGTACTAGTAAGTGTTAAAAAAGTTCATGGGTTTGAGCTTGTTTTTATTGTATTAACTGTGGAAGTGATTATTTCTATTCTACAAACTCCAAAAAATGCTTTACCCCTCCACGCCATATGTGTTACCTTCCACACTTGGCTCCCGTCCTTTCCCGCTTCATGTTGAACGGGAAGGTCAGTGAACATGTGTTTCTTGTCTAATAATCTTCTTTATGTTGTCAATGACCCCAATGTACACAGTCCTACCTAGTGTGGTGTCTGGAGCAATTAAGAAAATTGGGGAATCTGTGCCCCAAGTTTTCCATTTGCAGAAGATTAGGGTAGACATTGGGGATCTTATGTCTCAAAACAAGACCTGATCGACATATGCCCATCACACACCATAAAGGAATAGCTGTCGTTAGTTCGGGTGCTGTAACTAACAACTGGTATTGCAAAGGACCTATGTAACATATTATATCTGCACACCTTGGAAGTTGATGGTAAATGCAAATGTTTATTGAAAGAACACATTGCAATTCAACATTTTAAGAGCCCTGCAGGACCTTTTGATCACGTATGCTTTATGAAACGGCATGGTTCCAAAGCGTATTATGATCTTGTCACAATATCCGGGAATCCGCATTGGCTGTTGCCTTTGGTCCCTGGTACTTGGCTGCTGGCCTAAAGTGTTACACAAGGCTGCAGTCAATCTTCACTCCTCCTCTCCTATGTAGCACTTCCTCACTTGTTACTCTTGGATCGAGCAACAAGTCTCATACCTTGTGCCGGACCCCTTGTTTCTCTAGTTATCCCTGGGATCTTCGTTCCCTGCATTTATCTTGGATCCCTGCGCCTTTGGCTTCCCTGTACCCAGCTGATTTCCCAGTTTGGCTTAATCCCCGGTTTTGTTTTCAGTGATCCTGTTATAGTCTAATTCCATTGTGTACCTTTGAATATTGCTGAAGACCTTCCATTGCTTTCACCAGTGTGCTGTGAGTCTCTCTATACTGCCTTCATTGCTTTGCTACTTGTGTTTTCCCTCTCCAGCCATTATGTCTGCATTCTCCTATCTACTTGCCTTCTTTGTACTTCAGCCTTTCTTTCTCTAGCGTATTCTATTTCTCTATACTAACCTCTCCAGTGTATCCTCTACCTTTTTGTACTACGCATTTATCCCTGTACTTTATTGCTCCACTCTTGTCTTGCTTTTGTGTTCTATACCTACTTGTACCGCACACTCCCTGTGTGCATTTTTCTCTTTGACTTGCATTTTGTAATTAACCTTCTGTGATCCTGTGTACGCTCGTACAACGCACATCTCTTGCGTACTTTTGTACCTTCGTGCTCCTTAGTGTACCTGCTACGTTATTCACCTTTCCCATTTGTCACTGTCTCCTCAGTCCTTGTGCTGCTTTCCTCTTCACTGTATCCTGTTCTGTGCGTTTTGCACCTTTGCTTGTGTCTCTCTTTTCATATGTAAAACAGTAGAAATGGCACACTCACAAACCAGCATGTAAAACAACTTGTCTCACCACTAAGGTTAATAACAGAGGTTTGGATACACGTCTTCTGCAGAAAATGTGACCTCTTATAGTGCGGTCCTAACTCTAAACTATGAGAGTCTCCATCTTGGAGCACATGTGGCAAAAGTTCAAATTGGGTGCAGGCTTGTCAGGAGGAAGCCCAACCTCCTTAAAGGCACAGGGAGGCACAAGGGATCCTGCACATCACAAGGCAGCTGAGACCCCCCCATGCATCACTGCGCCAAATCAGTCAAGCAAAACAAATGGAAAACGCACTCATCTTCTGCCCCCATGTGCTCCAAGATGGAGACTCTCATAGTTTAGAGTTAGGACCGCACTATAAGAGGTGCCTTGGCGCGGCTGTGCGGCTTTCACATTTTTTTTTTTAATGTTTTTTTTATATTTCACATTTTCTGCAGAAGACGTGTATCCAAACCTCTGTTATTAACCTTAGTGGCGAGACAAGTTTTTTTACATGCTGGTTTGTGAGTGTGCCATGATACCTTTCTTCTGTTTTACTGTTCAAAGCCCATTTCGTGTGCACCTTACTGTATAGCTGGTGACGAATTGTTGAGTGCGTTTGTCATTTGTTTTGCTTCTCTCTTGATATGTGCCACAGTTTCTATAATCCTCCTCCTGGTTTCAGGTCTCTCCCCTACCTGGTTCTGTATCCAGTTCCCCCGGTGCTTTCACTAGACCTTTAAGTCTATGTGGGTGGCTAGAGGGCCACAACCTGGAAGGTGTCTGGCCTCAGAATCATCTTCACCAATAAAGGCTTTGCAGAAGACCTGGCCCTTCTTGGACTCTGTGCGTCCCTGATAACGCACAGACCCATAGTTTCTAGTCTCCCTGTGACCTACAACCCTGATTTCACTCCAGTCTGTGCCTTCAGTTCACTCAATAGTCCTGAAGCCTATATTTTTCTATTCCCCCGGTCCGCTGACCGTGACAGTTTGCTCGACCTGCGACAAAGACTTTCAGTAAGCGTTTGGACTTTGCAACAATGTCCAGGTTTTTCTGGGCCAATATTTTACTTAAAGTGTTATTAAAGCTTTGCTATTTTTATATTTACAACTAGGAGGCCCACCTTTTAAATAAAACTTCTGTTGTTCTTCTTTAAAAGTTTTCAGTTCCTCGTTTTCTAGTGGGTCAGAACATCGCTCTGCCTCCCACCCCCTGCATGGTTGCCTCCATCAGTTAGCTGTTTATTGTCATGTGACAGTTTTTCTAAAACAATATCGGCTAAAGATTTCAGGACAGTGGTGGAGCGCCTCTAGATAGGCAGAGCCAGCTGTCACTCACGCAGCTGGGTGAATCCAGACAGAATTGTCGGGATCTGTTCCGGCTGCGGCTTCTCAGTATACCGCAAGCTGTAGCTCGTGGTATACTGAGCTTTGGGTGACGGGAGGGCGCTAGTTTTTTGTCCTCCCGTTACCCTTAGGAGAACTATGGGGAAAAGCCATAGTTCTAATTTAAGTTGTAGATCATATCACATTTTAGGAGGCAAACGTAATAAAACAAAATAGAAATTCAGAAACCTTCTTCAGTTTCACAGTTTTTCTTTTTTTCCACAGCTGAATTTATGTGGGATAAATGAGCAATTGTCATTTTGGCTACTTCAGCAAAATTGTATGTTTTATTGATTGTAGTATTCTTATACACAGTATACTGACCTTTGGAGTTGGCTTTTACAGCTAGAAGATGCTGCATGCAATATATTCCATTGATTGATCGTGGTTTGCAGTTTTCCAAGCAAAATTGTAGGTTTTGAAAACTAAGAGGAAATGCCATTGCTGAGGCTTTAGTAATCTTTCTAAAGAAAAATACAAAATTAATTTCTGCGCCTTGGACTTGACTAATTTCACTCTCTGTCCACGTCCATATGCATACATTGATTTATTTGCCAGCAAAACAATGTAACTGCCTTGACTTCTGAAGACCTGCCCACACACACACTTGTGCTCAAAAAAGGCTGTTGGGGGATGTAGTTCCAGGGGTCTGCTCTTAGCAAGACTTTTGCAGGCCTGTTGATGGCACAGGGAGTAAAAAAAAGCAGTGGGTTTTAATGTTTGGTCGCCACTTATATGTGTCCACTGCTCTCTGATGGAAGCATGCTCACTACAGTCCCAGCACAGTGACCAAGCTGTGGGCACGCAACTTGAGTCTGGGACAAGCTGCAGTTAATGTGATTGGCTAGAACGGCAATCACATGTTCCAGAGCCCATCCTCTGACCCCTCATGTTAAAGGGTCTGTGGCAAGGGGTTACCTAAGTTATGTTTTTGTTAAAAGTTAACCTGTCACAGCTGAGGCAAGATCAATAATTTCATATTAAAACACTAGGAATTAATTTCTAAATTTGTTCTTGCCACTGCAAAATAATCACCAGTGAAAAATTATCAATTCTTGTGCCTTTTTGTAAGGAATCCACATCTCTTTTTCTGGACAGGTGATAATTTCATGTTGGTGGTTGTTTTCCTGGTGTCTTCATTATCTCTACCTGCTTCCTAACATTTGGTATGCAGCTTAATAGTGCCTGTGATGTCATTGAACAGCAGATATAAATTCTACTCCATGCACTGAAATGGCTCTACGTAGCAATCGGGATAAGGGAAGTGCACGCAAGAGACTTTCCTAGCTAAAAGTGCTAATAACAGGCTTTATATGGTGCTTGCTCTTAGACATGAATTTTACTGTTTAAAGTTAAAAATGGCTGACCTTTTTCTTTATAAGGAAACTGCATGTTAAATAAAATGAAAGGTTAAAAGTTGAGCTGGGTTTGCAGCGAAGGCCCAAAGGCAGCAGGGGGCCCTCACTGCAATCCTGTTTGCCTGCTGTGCACTTGTGTTTTGCTGCGTTACTTGTTCTGAAAGGCAAAATGAAAAACAGTTGGAAGGAGGGGGTCTATCTTCCTACCTTCCTCTGAACCTTAATTGCAACCTAAAGTATAACAATAGAGACTAAAGCTGGCGATACACTGTTACATTTTTTTTCATTCAACCTGTGGGCTGAATGGTAAAAAAATATAACCGATTCATCCATCCCTGCTAAACAGCGTGGTTGAACAAATTTCCTGCTGTCACAATCACCTGAATGGGCAACTGTCAATGTTCACTAAAATTTTTTCCATCCAACTTCTTAAATTTTGAAGGATGATGGACAGAAGGGTGCCGACAGGGCTACCAACTGAGTGAGTTTTGTCTGCTTCATCATGAACCGGCTGCAATTCATACTTTCTAAAGTTTATCTTAACATTTTCTGGGTGCACTGAAGCCACCAAACCTGAGCGGCTTCAGTGAAATGCCTCACGTGTGAGGTATAGTGTGACTTGTGCATTGCACTGTAGAATGTAGGGAGTCCTAGAGATCTGCCTTGGACCTCAAGTTTATATTGGGCAGATTGAGAAAGGTAAGGTTTATGGGAGCATTGAGAAGCTTGGGGAAAAAAAGTTGTGTGAAGTGCCAGTTTTTTATCTGGTTGTGGGACCTTCACAAAGGTCTGCTGTTGACGGGCGTTAATACTTTCAGCATTGGCCAATATGCAGCGAGAACAGGTCCTCCAATGTACCTGGACTCGAGGAGCTTTTAGTTCCTTTTCCAACATCATACATTTGTGTGTGTGCTATTCCATATAATATTTGTTTGATAATACAGTGGCTAAAGTACTTAAGGCACTTAGTCTCTCCTCAGTTGTAATTGGAAGCATACAGCAGTGCAGAGAGAGAAAAGGTAAAGCTTTTTAGATTTTTCCATTGCACTCCATTAATTGCCCTCAGTGGGTGCCAGATGACAGTAACCCTTGGCCCTTAGTTGTTACTTGTACTTAAGACTTTTGAATACTTATGTGGTCATAGAAGTGTGATATCCACACTTTAGAAGCCAAATCAGTAGTTTAGTTCTACAATCACTATCTTGTTCAGATCCTCTGTCTGCTTTGAGCTTTGTAAGTGTTTCCTTTGTTCTGTTTTTTTTCAAGGAACTAAGTTTTTGAAAGATCTTCAAGACTGCAGGTCACAATGCTAGCAGAATGTTATGCTTAGAACTTGCGCTATATAAAACATAATTGTTAAAGGCGAGGTAGAATCTTGGGAGACTGTCTGCCAGACTTTTTCTTGCAAAATGCTTGAGAACGGAGCATTTTTCTACACATTCATCTTGTTTTTCTGGGACTTAAAGTGGACTTGCTAGTTTACAATTAAAAACAGGAAGATATGTTACTGCACAAACAATACACATGGCTTTAGGAATCCCAGGTGCCAGGTTGACTTGGCACGATATACGATCCGAAGCTCAGTTAACCTGTGTGAAGTCGCCCCTTTTTTCCAAAACCCACCTGGCCACTCTTGATTGTTGTGTAACTCCCTTGCCCATACTTCCTATTTAGAGTGGCAAAACATAGCTAAAAAGATTTAATCCAGTGGCGCAGGTTCAGCCAGTCAGAAAGCAGATTGGAGGTTTGCCAATTCCTGCAAGCTGGAGTTAGGTAATCGGCAGAAGGTCAGAACGGAATTGGAAGGATTAGCTGGATCACTGTAGTAAGCGGTCAGGTAAGTGACCAATAAACACATAGTAACTTATATTACACATAGGAATAGTGAACACAACATTGGGCATGATTTTGGTGACCACCTTTTGGATGAAAGGTCTGATTGGCAAAATACATTGTCTGGGCTTCAGCATGGGATGACTGAAATGGCAGCAACCAGGGAGTGTCCATCACTACATCCTGATAATGACAACATATGAACAACACTACAGGTAATGGCCACCACATAACCACTATAGCAGCTGTACTGAATTAAAATTCGAGGAGTTCTGGTAAGCAACATTTTCTTTGAACAAAGGTCCGTATCTTAGGCCCCCTCAATACCCCCTTCCATTACTGTTCCCTATCAGAATGCCCCCTTAAATTTTCTTGCCGCCATCAGAGCACTCTCTTACAGTAGTTGTCCCCATCAGAGCGCCCCCTTATATTAGCGTTCACCATCAGATCGCAACCTTACATTAGTGTTCCCCATCAGAACGCCCTGTTACAGTAATCCCCATCAGATCCTCCCCCTTACATTAGTGTTCCCCATCAGAGTGCCCCCTTACAGTAGTTATCTACATCAGTGCCCACATCAAGTGCCCCTTTACATTAGTAACCAATGTAAAGGGCACTTTGATGGGGTCAACTAATGTAAGGGAGTATACTAATGGGGACAACCAATGACTGCAGAGTAGGGAGACCTGTGCTAGGTTATTGCTGCCTCGGAGGCCAGCACATCCACTATCAACCAGCCAACGCAAACCTCAGTGGTCAGCACATTCACTATCAGCCAACCAGCGCAGGCGGAGCATGTTTCCACCTCCTCTGCAGTCATTGGTTGTTAGGACCACTGGTGGTCCTAACAACCAATGACCTCATTTGTGTGCTCTCCTCCAGCATTACAGGAGGACCAAAGAACTTGTGTCCTCATGTGATGCTGGGGTCAGGCACACAATTGACGTCACTGGTTGCTGGGAATGCTTGTGGTCCTAGCAACCAATGACTGAAGGGGAGGGGGGACCTGTCCTATCCCAGTGCAGGGAGCGCAATCATGGTCTGGACAGAACCGCTACTTGATCTGTATCCGGACCGCAGTTCGCTATTTAGTGATGCCTGCGTTAGAGCAAGAGAGTGCATACCAGCAGGTCCACCCACTCTCTAGGCTGCCTGCAGAAAACTACAAGGCGGTGGGGGCGGATACATGACTATTCACCCTGCACTAGAATAAAGAGCAGCAGTGACGGCTCTTAATGCAGGAAGTTCCCGCGCAAAGTTTCATTTTAGATTACTGCGCAGATCATGCATTGTCACTCTTGAGCCAAGTAGAAGCTGTAGCAGACATGGGGAGAGCTCAGAGTGCCAGTCAAACTTCGCCTTTAGATACCCATTGATGCTATAATTGACGGTTCTTTAAGCTTTTATAAAGGAATGTGTGTAGTAACTGGTCTGCCTTGAAATATATTCTTAGAATATTACTAGAGCTGTAGAAAAACTAAAATGACTTGGTTTGTCTGATTTTTATATTGACATTTTATTCCATATTTGTTCATGTGAGACAAAGTATCTATTTCTTGTGGTTATCCATCAGTGACCATAAACCAGTGTGAACTTACAGTACCTGTTACATCACAGTTGTAATTACAGGTGCTAGATGGCACATTATCTTCTTCAGCAAATGTGTTAGCACTGTTCCTTATTTTTCCAAATCCTTGTAACATCCGAGACCCTGCAGGTTAATAATCACTCCCAAATGTCCGGTATATTTTGGCCTCCGAATGCTGCTTTTTTTTGGCTTTCCATCTCTCGTTGTTTTGTACAAGATGAACAAACCATCCAGACTGAATGTTAAAATTCTGAAATTGCTTCTCACAGTTATCTGTCTAAAACACATTACTGTCCCTGGTACATGCAGCAGCATGATCTAACAATAAAAAAAAATATCCCCAGTATTAAAAATGTATGTATCTGCAAACTATTCAAATACATATAGCTGCAGGATTTATGTGCCACTGCTCAAGCGAGTTACGCTCCGGAAAATAAATATTTCCCATTCAGTAGTGCAGCACACAGCAGTTTCAGCAGAATGGCTTAAGCTCGCCGAGCCTGTAATGTGTATTAGTCAAGTCAAATACTGGAATATTCTGTATTTTACAATCAGCGCAGTGGACATTTGGTTTGTGAATATGCTTAAATCAGTATCAGCCATGCAGATTCGTTTTCTTTATATATATATATATACCTATTGTCGCTGTCACTCGCTGTTGTTTTTTGTAAGTTGAAGGTATTTTCTAGCAACATGTTGTTGTCTTTCTTTTTCTTTTTTTCTTTTTATGTGCTATTTTTAAAACCTTGACATTTTATTGTAGAAAATCTTTCTGTACTGGAAGGTTTCAAGTACCTAATTTTGAGTAGCTTTTTGTACGGATAAAAGTGGTGCCTTGCCGTTCATATTAGTTATTTGAGTATGTAGGTATTGATCCACTGGCTACCGTGTGTTTGTGTTTTTTTTGCTCAATGGCTAGATTGTGTTCTCATCAAAGTATCTTTTTCTGGTGAGCACATTCTTAAAATCGGTTCATGTTTGGAAATCCTCTGGTCATAGGTTGAGGGCTGTCCATGTCGTGTTATGAAACCTGGCCACCATGAGAATTAATTGAATGTTTTACCTTACGCTAACTATAGCAATGCCAGCAAGTCTTCTAATTGCCAGTAGTTTCTGAACCTGGTGACATGGACAATTTCAATGATTTGACCTAAATGGCATGGCCCTTTTTTTTTTTTTTTTTTATCTGAAGGGAGAGACAATTTTCTTTCATAGCAACTAGTTAGATATTCATTCATGTATTCACTTCCCCCTTTCATTCATTCTTTATTTATCTATCTCTATCTATCTATCTATCTATCTATCTATCTATCTATCTATCTATCTATCTATCTATCCATCTATCTTTATACCTATTTTTCAAACATACAGCCAGAATGTAATATAATTACCATGTTTACACATAAAGAATAACTCCGGTATTTTTTTATATATTAACCCTTGCAGTGGGGCTACCCCAGCACTGTAAGGGTTAACTGCTGTTTGTTTCTAGGTGCTAAAAAAAAAGTTATACTCACCCGCTTATTCCAGCCGGCTTGTTCTTAAACCGGTCGCTAGAGCTTCTCTCCCCCTCCTCTGCAGCAGTCTAAGAATATTTGTGTTATCACACTCTATACAAGTGAATAGACGTGAGGACACTGGGGCACATTCCATCTGTGCAGAAGAGGAGGAGACAGGCTTCAGTGACTGGAGAAGCAGGGAGTCAGCTTGGCAGTTTGGGTGAGTATCATTTTTTTTTTTTTTTTAGCCCCTAGAGACAAACAAGCAGTTAACCCTTGCAGTGCGGGGGTAACCCCACTGCAAGGGTTAATAATACTTTCCCTGGAGTAATTCTTTAGTGGTTTAAAAAATTCACAAACACTCCAAAGGCTAAATGCCTGGCTCGTTGTAGAAAATGTTGACACATGGAGTTAGAAGTAGAACTTGCAAAACATATTTCCTTAGCTGATAATTTAATATTGGGGTTACAAACGTTCACAGTTACTATAGAAACCATCAAGTAACCAATATCCCTGTTGCGAGATTGGGTTGGAAAATGTGTCTAATT
The DNA here is from genome assembly GCF_000935625.1 of Nanorana parkeri. NCBI lineage: Eukaryota > Metazoa > Chordata > Amphibia > Anura > Dicroglossidae > Nanorana > Nanorana parkeri. The sequence continues at coordinate 852,587 of NW_017306649.1, read as the reverse complement.
TGCTATTGTTCTTGGCTGAGACTAATGGAGAGTTTAACTGATAAGCTATTTTAGAGTACATGTGAGTATTGTATAAATTCATTATGTATTGTTTACTTTATTGGAACCGTCTCAACTGTTTTCACCTTTTTTTAGCATGCTAAAGCGTAAAATTGTTTTAGCAGCTGATATATATTTTTTTCTTTTCTTTCTGTTTTACTAACTATACGGATAATATTAAAGAACATTGTTTTTGTATAAATGGGCAACACTAAAATAATATTAAAATGGATCTCCAGGCTTTTTTTTTCAGTCAAAATATAGTGACAAGCTTCACTTACTTACCCTTTCCATGCTCCGGTGCTGTCCCAGGATTCCTGCTCGTCCTCCTTAGGAAAGAGCAGCACCCTGTCGTCATATTGCCCATTTCCTGTGAGCCCAGCCTGTCACTTACATGCCCTCCTAGGAAGGGGGAGCACAGTACTTCCGGACTGAGTGGTGCGCACATGTCATTGTGTAAGTGATGCAGGCGTTAAAGAATGGCTATCTGCCGCCAAAGGAAGAGGCCACTTTTTTGATGCCACCTGATTTGGCTTTTAAAAAATAAAAATAAAACATCTGATGGGGGGGGTGGATTGTTTGGCTTGGTCGTCGGAACTGAAGCGCCCAGTGTGCTGTTTTTTAATCTAGGTTTTTAAGAATACAAAAAAAAAAAAACCCTTTCCATGAAAAACTTACTGATAATGATATTCTGATGGCCATGGCACCCATCCGTTCACTTCCCATTAAACACATATGACAGTTAGATGAACAGTAGGTTTGGTAGTCACATAGTGAACACTTGATGATAAATGTTCTCCATTACCACTGTCAGTTTGAAAGCAAGCTTTACGTTTATTGTTTAGCGGATATTTCTGTCTCATATATTTGCATTCCTCAGAGATTTGCACAACATATGTGCCAATAAAAGGAACAACAATACATTTTGAATGATCATTTTAACATATATATAAAGCAGAACTGTGGGGAAGTGTTGGGGGGAGTAAAATGTACTCTCCCTGTTGCTTACAGCTGGTATGGAGCCCTGCAGCTGTTGCACGCTGGCTCGAAGTGCAAGAGCTAATTGATCATGTAACCACTGATCACTTGGCTGTAGGTGTCTCCTCCCTGCAAATATCAGTGGCTGTAAGTCACTGCTTCCCCCCTTTTGTCTCTGTTTCTCCAGCGCTCACTGGAGAGACAGACAGAGGAGGGGGTGGGCATGGCTGGTTCTGGCTCTACATAGGTGAAGCAAGGCGGGGTGGGTCCTGACAGTATTGTTGGGATCCTTCCCTTTTGTGGCATGGCTCTGAGCTGTGTGCAAATTAGTAAATTTTCTTCCATCAGTTGGTGGAAATGCTGTGCAAATTGCATTAGCCTAGTGAATGGCTGGGCAGAAGATTTATAAATCAACTCCATAAAGTCCCAGTAGCTCTATGTTGTAGAATGAGCAGCCTGTTACTTCTTTTGAATTTCATCTTTTAGTTGCACCTTCTGTTGATTGATTCTTCCCCAGATAGTACAACCAAGCTTTTGAATTCAAGTAAAGCAGCACCACACCTTCTGCAAGTACACAGGCCAAAATATTCCCCAAATCCTCTGCCAAATGGACAACAAAGGGAGCAGCAGCACATTGCTCACTGATTCTGTCTTTTGTCAGTATGTTGGAACATGGAAGACTGATGATATTTGCCATGCATTCAGAGTGCCATGAGCCTGCCCGTGAGGGCCGTCAACACAATGCCCTGCATTTACTGTGCATTTATATAGAGAGGAATGCTGATATTGTCCTATCAGCACCGCTCTCTGAATCTCTGAGGTAGACACACTGACAAAAAAGACACAGCGCATGGGACTGGATGGAAAATACTGGAAAAAAGGTAAATATACTAAACACCCCCCCAAAAAAAAAAATACCCTGTTGGTAGTAGGGGGAACCTTCAGTGAAGGGGGTCACTTCTGAGGGGAGCATGGAGACCAAAGTTGGATTTTAATCTCCAAGATCACTTGGAGTGAACATTTTCTTTATCATATATAGGTCATAGAAATTAAAGTGACACTAAACTCAGAAATTAAACCTCAAACATGCATTCAAGTACCTTTAACTATTTACAGAACGGTATCTTATATGTGTATCACCCATCTGTAGATCCTCAAATCATCTCTGAATATGTGGTGATACTCTCCCTCCTTCTGCAGGGTGCTTACTTTTGTTCACTATGGTCCCTGTGTGTGTTGTAATGTGGCCAATACTCCAGACTCGCTCCTGTGATGGACTACAATCTCCATACGAAATAGTTAATGAATCGTGAGATTGTAGTCCATCATGGGAGCGAGCTTGGAGTGGTGGCTACACAGGGACCATGGGGAACAAAAGTAAGCCACCCTCCAGAAGGAAGGACAGTGTCAGCATGAATTCAGAGATGATTTGAGGATCTACAGCCGAGTGATACACAAATAAGGTAAATTTGTGTTTAACAGTTAGGGTACTTAAAGAGTACTTTTAAGATTTAAGTCCTGAGTTTAGTGACACTTTAAATATTTGAAAGTATATATGGGAAATCTAAGTGCTTGTGCGAGAAGAGTAGATGGTCTTTTTTCCCTAAGATGCTTCTTACTGAATTATAAATGTTATTGTCAAATTTTAATTTTTTTTTTGTACCAAAATAATTTGTATCAGCTATAATTTAGTGTGTTCAGCTATAATCTTGCGAGGCCATTCATATACATTGATGCATATGATTTTTTTTCTGTTTAGTAAATACGGCTGTAGAGGTGTAGATCCACAAGTCTTGACTAAAATAGCTTCTACACAGCTGGAATGTCTGTACAGAAGCTTTCCAAACGTAATGCAGTTTGTGAAGTCTGAATTTCCTTGTGATAAAAACCTTTTCTTTGTTAGCTTAGATTTGTAGATAAAGCTGAAAGTCATGTAGATGTTTCTGTACTTCAATAATTTTGTACAGGTGAACTCTAAGGTAAATTTACAACCACAAAGCATAGTCCACCTCATTATAACTTGGGTATGAAGTTTTCGGAACACTTAGGAGTCTCGAGTTCTATAAAACCCTATTCCTCGGCTTTCAGATTGCGGTGCGGAAATTGTATTTTGTAACAAGGGTGACATCATGTGGCTCCTTTGAGAAGTGAACTAGTTTCTAGTCAGCAGTTAAAACCACAGTGCAAGGTGATTTATTTCCACTGAAGCAAAGCAAACGCCCAACTTGGTCAAACTAATCATATTGGGCTTATCTATAAAAGTGATGAAGGGACTCTGCTTTCTTGCCTACAGCAACCTATCACAATCTTGCTTTCATTTTCCTGTTGTAGTGCGTAAAGGATTTATATAGCTCTTTATGAAATGTGGGGAACAGCACAGTTACAATACAATATTAATACAGGAGGGTTGGGAAGGGCCCTGCTCTTGAGAGCTTACAATCTATAATGTAGGGGCAAATGGTGCATGTTATGTTAAGGTGGGATAGGCTTCCCTGAAGAGATGAGTTTTCAAGGATCGCCTAAATGTGGACAGAGAAGTAGATAAGCAGACAGATTGGGGTAGGAAGTTCCAGAGGACAGGAGACACTCAGGATTAAAAAATAAACCTGTTGTGTATAAGAAAAGTTTTTGTAGATTATATAGAAATATTAGGCCTGGATCTTTTTCTGATTTATTCTGAGGTGTTTGTACATGCCGTAGTAAACAGCCTTTCTTTATACTACTTTGTCAGCATAGTTGAAGGTTAGATTGTTGTTGCTGTCATGTCTATGCCTACATCCAGTGCCACCAGTAAGGGGCCACAGGCAGCAGTACAACACACCCAACACATCTTTCTCTTACATTCCCATACAACTAAAAAGGTGATGGTCTTTTTAGAGCCATGATGGGCCATTGATGAGGAAGTACTGGCTGTTCTCCCATACTCGGCCTGGTCCCCACAGGGTCATCAGGGTTGCCTGGGCCTGGCAGGGACTGTCTGGAATGGGTGGTGGGGGATGTGGCCTTGCCTACATCTACAGAAACTGTAACATTAGGCATTATCAGCACCGGAAATTGCCACAACAGCAATGGCCAGTCCAGCAAAAAATATATTTTAGATATATGTGAAGTGAGTCTTCCGCAGTCTTCTAATACCATTTCTCTTGTAGACTTCAGCAGTTAGGTTTTCCTGTTATAATTCCCGGCTCAGTTTTGCCCTCCTTGTCTTATTATTATTGGCACAAAATGAATATTCTCACTCCGTTGCATTCTTAAAATATAAAATAATTGAAATGCAGCAGGAAGCCTGTTTGTGGTGGGCAGATGTGAAGACATGGGAACGTGTCTTTGTCACCACAATAGTCTTTGGGAGACATTAGTGACCATTAGGAGATGCAAGTTTCTGATAATCTCACAGGTTTAATGTGACTACCACAGAGACAGAAGTAGACGTAGTGCTTGCACTTTGCTCGCTTTTATTTATTTTATGCTCCTTTTTTGCACACTATGACTTTCTTACTTCCTGTGTTCAATTTGCCTATTGGGTGTATCAAATCCACTTATTTCCATACATTCTAAAGGTCATCCTGCCTAAAGTGACACGAAACTCACGAGTTAAATCTTAAAAATACTTTCAAGTACCTCAACTATTGACATAATTGTTGCTTATTAAAGGACAACTATGGGGTCAGGGCTTTTCCCCATAGTTCTACTAAGGGTAACGGGAGGAAACAAACTAGCGTCCTCCCGCCACACTAAGCTCTGTATACCGCAAGCTACAGCCGGAACGGATCCCGGCATTACTGTAGAGATCCACCCAGCTGCGGGATTGACAGCTGGCTCTGCCTATTTAGAGGCAGAGCCAGCTGTGCTGCCCCTCCCCCGTCCGTTCCGCCAGTCAGCTGTGAGTGACAGTCACGGCTCTCTGCAAGGATAGATCGAGAAGTGAGCGAGCGACGGTATGTGTTCGCTCACTTCCCGATCTATTGTGTGACAGTTTCTTGGTCACAGGTCCGCTAGAACTATGAGGCTGAGTGATTATCACTCACTTCATAGTTCTCCTTTTAATGTATCACTTGGCTGTAGATCCTCAAATCATCTCTGAATTGGTGCTGACACTGTCCTTCCTTCTGGATGGTGGCTACTTTTGTAAAGTAGCAACTGCTCCAAGCTCACTCCCGTGACGGACTACAATCTCACGTTTAGTTTACTAATTTGTATTGAGATTGTAGTCCATCACGGGAGTGAGCTTGAAGCGGTGATTACTTTACAACACACACAGGGACTATGGAGAACAAAAGTAGCCACCCTCCTGAAGGAGGGACAGTGTGAGCACCAATTCAGAGATGATTTGAGGATCTACAGCCGAGTGATGCATAAATAAGATACATTTATGTAAATAGTTAAGGTACTGGAATGCATTTTTAAGATTTAACTCCTGAGTTTAGTGTCACTTTGATGTTAAACAAACAAAACGTGTCTATTGAGTGTTCTGCCTTGATAACCATATTGTTATAATTTAATGTCTAATAGTCTAATAATCTAATCTGTGGTTCTGTTGCATTATGTTTTCATTTATATAAATTGTGATTATCGGAGGGATGTTTTTTGTATAAATGGGATAACTACTTGTATTGTAGCAATGTGTTCTGCTCTGTACATTTTGAAATAGGTCAGTGCCCTTTAATAATTGTAATCGGATATAATTCCAACATGTTCTTTAGTGCTTTACAGAGTACTTTGAACCATTAACTTCAGCATTTTCTCCAAAGAATCTTGCAATGTCCCCACCACAGTCACACATTGTATAGACCAGGGGTGCCCACGATTTTTGTGTTTAACCCCTTCATGACTGAGGCCTTTTTTTCATTTTTTGTACCCATGTTATGTTCCACATTTTAGGCCTGAAAATTACTTAAAACCCCCCAGCATTATATATTTTCTGATTGCCAAGACCCTATAGAATAAAATGGTGGTAGTTGCAAATTTTTATTAGCGCAACTCCTTATTAAACCGCAATATTTAGTGAAAAATTTAATTAAATGCCCCAGAACACAACAAAATACCCATTTTTTTATGAAATATAAAAGATGAGGTTACAACAAGTAAAACGATACCCAACATGCCCAGGTTACAAATTGCGTGCATCCGTAAAACGGCGAAAAACCCCAGTACCCCAAAAAGTCCATAGAAGACTCTTTAAAAGCCCCCACAGGTCATCAATTTAGAGATACCCCAAAATACTGGCCCTAGAATTATTGCTCTCACTCCGGCGTGCGCGGCGATACCCAACATGTGTAGCGCGTTCGTCGTTTTCATGCGTAGGCGCACCCGACGCGTGTTTACGTGGCGACGCGCGTGCTCGCGGGGGCGGGGTACTTTTTAAAATTTTTTTTTATTATTATTAGATTTATTTTATTTCATTTTAATTTTAAAAACTGTTTTTTTTTTTTTTTTTTTTACTTTACTTTGACTGCTATCACATGGGGGGGCTTGCAAGCCCCCCCATGTAATAGCAGATGGTGGTGACAGATTCTCTTTAAGGTGATGCTGGGGGTCCAAAAGACCCCCAGTGTCACCTTTACACTGGAAATAAGCTATTGAAGTGCAGATCGCACTTCAATAGCTTATAACTGGGCTTCAGGAGCCCAGAACTGACAGCCCAGGGATTGGAAGTGATGCAATCTGCATCGCTCCCGGTCCCATAGAACGGGGAGGGGATCGATGAACGGAAGTTCGTCGACCTCCTCCCCAGCTCCCCGAGGAGACACTAAGATCGCTGGTCCCGGGCCCGTAGGAGGGGCAACGGAGCCCGGGAAGCACGGCGGGGGTGTCCGGCGGGGGTGGGGGCCCCTTCTTCGGGACGCAGAAGCGATCTGACGACAGGTAAGTCGCCAGGATCGATTCTGTTGTAGAGCCGACTGTCGGCTTTACAAGTTTAAACAGAGTCCCGGCGGCAAAAGTCACCGGGAGTCTGTTTAAACAGCCCCGATGCTGGCGACGTACACTGTACGTCGTCAGTCACGAAGGGGTTAAGATCTACTTTTCAAATGACGAGCTAAATGAGATCTACCAACAAAAAAAACCCATCCCTCACTCTCTCTCTCGTGGCACTCTCTTGTGGCACTCTCTAGTTGCACTCCAGGCTCTCTCTCCAGGCTCTCTCTCCAGGCTCTCCTCGCGCTCTCTCTCTCTCCTGGCTGTCTCTCCTCGCGCTCTCTCTCTCTCTCCTGGCTGTCTCTCCTCGCGCTCTCTCTCTCTCTCCTGGCTGTCTCTCCTCGCGCTCTCTCTCTCTGCCAGTATTCTTATAGGTAGTGGGAGAAAATTGAAGAACACAGAGACAATCCCCTACAAACACACTGCATGCTCCACTCTTCATGCAGTTAGCATCCTTCCAGGCCTTGAACACAGACCTCCAGGAGTGCTCATTTAGAAGCAATCCTATGTGCCCAAGTCTACAGCTTACCATATACATTGCTAATTAACTATTGATTGCCACAAGAGTGCTTATTTGGAAGCAATCCTATGTGCCCAAGTCTACAGCTTACCATATACATTGCTAATTAACTATTTATATAGTTAATTCAGCTTTTCCGTGCTGAATAATACGAGCTACAAACGCCCTGGTGTGAACAAGGGAGTAAAGGAGATTGCTCGGTATGATTGTAAATGTAGCATTTGTTGTTGTGGCGAGACTGTATGTTGAAATTATTCAAGCATTTTTTTGGTTTGGCAATCAGGCATATCATCTTAGGATAATGAATGTTTAATATGGTCCACTTTTCTATTCCTGGACATATGTCTTGATTAAGGTGTGCGATGATTGTAAACTCTCATGAGCTGGGCCGTCCTAACCCCCTTGTATTGTATTCTATTGTAACTGTACTTCCTTCATTTTGTAAAGCGCTGTGCAAACCGTTGGCGCAATATAAATCCTGTACAATAATAATAAAATAATTTGTCATATATATGGTACGGGTTTTGACCACTGTCCAGAATGCTTTAAAGCATAAAGAAATCTTTTACTGCTTTGTTTGAAATTACTTGTGTGGTTTTCATTTTTCCTGTGAAATAACAAACTGACAGCGGCTGCTTCTTATAAAAAGACGCTGTTTTTCTTTTTCTCCAGCAATTCCTGTTCCAACAGTGCCATCCCGTGGTTAAAACTTTAATTACAAAGGTTTAATGACTAGACTGCGTTGTATTATACAGACATCTCGTGCGCTGCCAGCGTGTTACAAATCTTTGCATAGATTGATGTTGAATTCATTTGTATGTATATGAGGAAAGCGTCCTCATTTCAAATCAATCACCTTTTGCCCCACTGCATTGTATTACAAGCACATTTACAGCAATGCGCTGTGTTTTATACATAGGCTGTAAATCAAGATACAAATGATTACAGAACAAATGGTCAAATTAATGTGATTGGATGTACTTAGACTGAGTATCCATTAAAATCTGGGAGATCATTTTCAGTGAAAGGAAAGATACAATATCTACAATAATGTAGTAAAAATATTCTGGACCTTGCATATGAGTATGAATGCATTTTTACCAAAAATTGCTGGCACTCATTTGGTTACGTAATAACATCAATCTAAGAAATATCTTACACATATGATTTCATATGTTCCAGTGGACCTGTCATCCTGCATTAACTCTTGTCCCCCCTGTTTTAGAACAGGCTTAATTTGTTTCAACTTCCTGGATAGAAGCTTCTCGCGTACAAGATATGAAGTCAAGCGTATGTATATTGTGTATGCACAGAGATAAAGGACAAATATCAGTTATATGACAATGCTGTGGAAGAGACTGTTAAACAAATAAATTGTAGATATTGTAATGCCAGTGTTGGTTGAAAAGTAATTTAAAATTTGTTAGGGATCAGCTCAAATGTAGCGCTTTTTATGAGCTCCAGTCCAGTACGTAAAGCTTGTTTTTAAGAGCTTTTTACCCACTATCAATTCATAAAGAAAGTCCCTTAAATTTAGGATATTCCCATGCAGTTGTTTCATCAGCATCCTACAGCGTAGCACAACACCTCAGCCTTCTGGCTTTTGAGTTTCCCAGCTCGGGCTATACAGGTTCTCTTTATGCCAAACCCAGCCTCTCGCAATGTTTCAGAGTAAGTAACCCACTCTCTCCTCCATCAAACGACGGTCTGATCAAAGGACTAGAAATTGCACCTCCGTGCATGAGGGGGCCACAGTTTCTGCCAATGCCTTGTTAGTAAATGATCTAGCACAACCTTGATATCAATAATGTTGTTCCAAAAATAAAATGTTGGCTTCCACTATATAGCTGTCAAGGAACAAAAAACAACAAATGTACCCCCTTAATTTCTGGTGTAGCCACCTAAAAATCAAAGAAAATATCTCTAATTTACCAAAAACATTCACATTTTATTAAAAACCCCGCAAAAAACGAACAAAAAAAGTAAACGAATATA
>NW_017306649.1:842275-843123 GCF_000935625.1 Nanorana parkeri | reverse complement strand
TCCAAAATATTCTTAAAGTGTGAAGATGCCAGTAGAAAATAGTGCCCAATATGTAAACATCATTTGAATCTCAAATGGAATAATAAATATGTACATATCCAAAAGATGAATTAGCCTGACTTTTTGTTTCTGATCAATGGACCTGTCCATCAGCCTGCACATGCGCACCCTGCATGTCTGTCCACTTTCTTACTGCCTCAGGCAACAGTTTGTCCCCGGCGAGGAACCCTCCTGACTCCTGGGTGGAGACCTCTTCTGTCCCCCGGGTATAGCCCTGAACTATTGCCAGCACCTATCTCTTAAGGCCTGTGCACAGCTGCACAATCAGTGCGTGATCACCACCAAATAAGGACCCAGAGTTGGAGGCCTTATCCCCTCAACCTGTATGGATGAGAACCTACGGTGATGTCTAACGCTTATCTCACCGTGACTAGGCACAGCACTAAAAGGTTGAGGTTAAAGTACTGTAGTGTGAGATCAAAGGACAGCAACCTGTAGCAACCAATCAAACATTATAATTTAATTTAACTGCTGAGAACTTAATGTAGATGCTGCAATCCACTGCTCATCATTCTCTGTGTATTTTCTCTTTCTTTTAATATGATACCGCTACTGGTTTCTTTCACATCCATTACATGGGTTTGGACGTTTACCTGAGAATTTATCTATTCCCCTAATAAACTTATTGATGATTTAAAAGAGTCAGTGCAGCTTCTCTCCCCTTTTAATGCTTCTATTTTTCCTGCAAGTAAAGCACAACAGAATATTTTCTTTCTTAAAGTAGAACTGAATAGAGTAGACGGAGTAAAGGGGGGGGGGGGGGGGGTTTTACAATTTGTCATTTTTTT
>NW_017306649.1:797399-842254 GCF_000935625.1 Nanorana parkeri | reverse complement strand
GAAAGGGGGGGGGTGTGTGTGTTATATCATATGTCATCTCTTTTTGCCAATCGTGTCTCATTGGGCAGATTTCCCTTCCTTTCCTTTCTGATAGCCACAACAGAAAGTGAGAGGAAATACCTCTAAAGGGAGGAAAATACCTGTTGGTCAGCATGGTCACCAGAACTAGCGCTCCCTTTAGAAGATTTCTCACCTATTCCCTTTCCTCTTCTGGTAGCAATCCAAAATTTGTTCAGTAATAACAGTCACCAGATAAAATAGAGAGGGTGAATCTCTCTGGAGGAAGCCCCAGGCTAGACTAGGAGCCCTGTTTTTTCTGTGTGCCAGCACAGTACACAGCAAGTGCTTCCTTCAAAGTTCTTGGCCCACCTGTTAGGCGATGCCTACCTCCCTAGATGTTTCACTCGCTGACCAGGACAAATAGAGCAAGTGAATCTTCCTGGCGGGGACACAGCAAAATAAACTTCAAATAAAATGTTCTAATCCCTCTCCAGTCTATCCCAAAAAAGTTTTGGAATCAGTTGCACTTTAAATCTAGGGGTATGGGAATATGGAGTAATACTTATCTTATTCCCCGCTCTGGCAGGCTGCTGCCATCTGTGCGACTGGTCCCCCTGGAGCTACCTGTCCCTTAAGCGCCTCTCGCTGCGGTCACATACCTGCTTCCTCCATTTACAATGCAAGATTAAAAGAAAACTATTGATAGTAAAATGTAGTCTTGCCAATAGTTTGAGCCGGCATGTGACACTGCAGCGGTCACACACCGGCTCTATAGCTCGAGAACTGAGCCATCACAAACCACTGATCCCTCAGCTCTCAGCTTCTCCCTGCAGTTAGCGGTGACTGTCTATCACCTCTCCCTAAAGGGATTCCTCCTTATCCCTTCTCTCTGCTCCTCCAGTGGAGGGACAGACAGGAGAGAGGGCGGGCAGAGCTGGCTCTGGTTCTAGAGAGGCAGAGCCAGATGTGTGGATCTCGACAGTATTGTCAGGATCTTTCCTGGCTGCCGTGCAGTTCTGTGCTGTCAGTGTATAGTGGGAAGTAACCCACGATCTCCTGACTTTGGGTCACACAAGTACATTAGTAAATGTACCCCTGTGACCAAAAAGAGAACTATAGCCATCATAGCTATAGTTCTCTTTTAATAGTCCTGCATTGTACATGATGGTGTTGGGGGATCGATCACAGTATGTAATGTCAGGGAGAAAATGAGAGCACTGTAGCTTGTTGGAGGGGTGGTTAAGGTGAGCAATACAGCCTTTTCATCTCCCCCTACGGTTAATTCATATTTAACCTTGCAGTGCGGGCCACTCCATGGTTTTTTTTTTTAACCCAGAGTTCAGCTTTAAATGCATATTTGCATTTTAGTCCTTTTTTTCCAATGAGTAGAACTTTTTTTTTTTTTTCTTAGGGCATCGAGACTTTAAACGATTTTACCGTGCCCTGGTCTCCGCACTGGTTTAGTCTATATTACCAGTAGTTTTCCGTAACGTTTTTTTGTTTTGTTTTTTAGCAGCAAATGCATTTTAACCTCATTAGCAGTATTTCTCAGTGCAGTTCTTGTGATGTTAAGTACTCTAAATTATATGGGGACACTGTTTGCAGATTGCAAGGCTGTATGTTTATGTTTGCTTTCTTTTTGTCATCTTTATTTAAATATGTAAAGGTGATATTTTGGGTAATGCAGTGAATTAAGTTCTCTTATTTCCCCTGGTAATTACACAAATGCCTATCTCCAGTGTGCCTGCAAAAGCTAATCTCACCAGATGTGGTTAATTTCATGAATCATTCATATGTATTAAACTTTATTACTGGTTATGAAACTCTCCTGAACTTTAAATGATTTATTCATGGAAAAAAATGAAAATAGTTTTTCTCCCATTAGATAGAGAAATGTGATATTGACTAATAGAAAAGTCATTTAAATGCTTCTTGGCCGCAGGTATTCACATATGGATAAAAAGACCAAATTTGTTTAAAATCTACATATCTCTGAATAGACTGTATACGTGTAGTTAGCCTGATTGATTGGATGTAGCACTAAGTGCTCACTCTTGCAGGTTTCTTTTAAATAATGTATGAAAGTTTTATTGGCTCTGTTAAATTTGGAGAAACCTGTGAAGCAAGTGAAAGTTTTGCAACTTAATTGAGTTTTGCTCCATGGGCATTGCGGCCATCTCTCCCTTTTTTTTTGTTCTTTGTGAAGATTTAAGTTTTATGCTGGATGAAACCACCTAAAATTGTATTTATTCTGGTGCTAACCCAACTTTAATCCTGGATGTTTTTGAGACATCTATATAAGCTAGTAGGAATTTTATAAAGCCGTATTATGGTGTTCTAAATATCACTGGAACTGATTAGCTAATTGTTTTTATACAGAGCTCTTAAAATGGAAAGACAACTCTCATTGTTTGTGTTTTTCAAAGTGGAACTTAGGGCTTGTTCTCACACTTTTTTCCAGTGCGTTCCAGCACGATTAGCTGCTGGAACGCACTGGATGGCATCCTGGCCAGCTCCTGCATTCTGGGGTGGGAGGGGACATTCAAGTCAATGGCACCGCAGCCACACCCCCCTGGCCACAGTGCGATCGCCCACACCAGAACGTGTGGCACAGCAATGCCTGTGTTCCAATTCTAGCCCAATGCGATCGCAAAAAATAGTGCTCGTCTTAAGTGCATACCTTATTTATAATTTCCTCCCCATTCTTCTCTTAGTGGCCATTTTTACTATGGGCAGATTAATATATTTCGTTTTACTTCCTGGAACTCTGGCACATGTGACTAGGACATGTGACCATGCACATCATCTCAGGGGAGGAAAATGCCTTTTCCTGAGATCTCATGTGATTACAGATGAGATTTTCCAGCAATGCACTGCTGATGTAACCTTTCCAGGATGCAACGCTTGGGCATGGTACATTACTAATACCTGAGGACCAGGAAGTGGAAAACAGTAATTGTTAGTAAAAGAAAAATATGTTTAACTAATGAATGTAATATAATTTCATATCAGCATGCAGAGGTGATTTTTAGTAAAACGAGTTAACGGTCCACTTTCACTCGCCTATTTTTTACAGCTAATGTAAACACATATTTTCCTTCCGTGACTGAGCCAAATACTTTTTCATTTGCGTCTCTTATGCTCCACCATTTCAGACACTGCAGCTTACAGTGGGAGGGTTTCAGCAACAGAGGCAGTGCAGTAAATCCAGAAAGCAGTGGACAGGAGCTGATTGGCAAGGTACAGGTTTGTGAATCGGCAGTGACAAAGCCGATAACCATGCAGCCTGGAACATTTTGTTATCCCACTGCAGTGCAAGCAAGCACAGCCTACAGGAGAGCGGCAACTCTGCTTTGAATTCGGGAGTGGTGCAGCATTGTTGTCACACCATCACAGGGAGCTACATTAGTTGCACCTCACTGGAAGACTCAACAGGCGTTTGCAGGGGGACTAGAGAAAACTATAAGTGCAGACATCGTTATAATTTACTGCTGCAGCACATATTTTTATTTTTAATGGAAGGCTAGAGATTTACTATAAAACTGCTGCTGCTTTCCCAAGAGATCTAGCTGGTTGGAGTAGTTTGACTGATATGTAGTTGTTTTCTCTTGTATAAACACAGATAAGCTGGGGCTGCCCTTAAGGATATTTGCAGTCTGAACAGCTAGCATTGAGCAGGGGTTTGGGATATTGGGTAAAAAGGAGATGTTGTGAGGGTCTGAGTGTATGGTAAATTCCAGACAAATGTTAGCATTCTCTTTCGGTTGTTGCGTATAAATGTTAAAACCACGAGGAGTATTGATTTTTATTTAATTGCTTTTGAAAGAAATTCTACAGCCTCCGTGTTCCCCCCAATTCCTAATACTACTGATTGGATATGATCCTAAAGTTCTTGGGATTTTGTTTGTATTAGAGCATTATTGTTACAAAACCAAAAACCAGTTATAGTTAGTGAATTAATTCTACTTGTTATCTCCCTCCAAATCATTTTTATTTATAAACCTATTTGAAATTGAATTTTTCTTGGTGCACTGAATTGTGTTGCTAAGTTAATCATACTGCAGATAGATTCTACTTGACAGTAATGGTGTTCTCCATTCCAGAAATATAACATAATATCAGTGTAATATGTGGTGTAAATGATACCCTTACGGCATCAAGTCTGTGCCATGTGTTTAAAAGCATTGTACTTTTAGTGTATAATGAGGTGCACATATGCCTTTTTATGTTTCCAATGATATATTTATCAGTTATGTATTGCATTCCATTATTCTGTTTTCCGGAAAAGATTTGGATTGATTGGATCCAGAAATAAACTTCTGTACTGTCAGAATATCACTTTTTAGGGTCAGGAGGGTGCTCCATAGGCCACTGATAGATTGCTGCATGTGTAAGGAAAATGATATCAACATAGACAGCTCTGCACACTACAAGAACACACAGGAGGAGGAGATCTGCCTGTCTTGTTATACATTTTGACATCAGGCTACCTGATTTAAACTTAGGGGCAGAGGTACCAGTTAAAACACACAAATTTGTTGTACGCATTTCTGCTCTGAATTTGTTTGTGTGGTTCTTAGGCACCCACTTTGAGCGTCCAGGTGTTCCAAGACTACTTGTATGTACTGATGCGGTCATAGTGTAACTGATATCCAAGGTGATAGTAATCAGGCATCTGACTCGGCTTGCACAAGATAATAGCAAAGTAATCAACTTGATTTGGTTAATAGTTGGCATGTGTATGGCTGACATCAAATCCTAAATCATCACTATTCAACCCGAATTGGAATACAACACTTTGGTAGTATAAGCCTCCTATGTGGCTCCTTCTGGTTATTGTGTAATCTAGGGGTAGGTATCCACTCCAGCTGTGGTGAAACTACGATTCCCATCGTGCCCATCAATCCCAGTAGTAGCAATGGTTATATTTGCTAACTCCCTAGAGCATTTTCTAGAATTGTTACATTGTATCTCGTGTTATTAAGATATATTTATATCCTATGATCCTCAGCTCCATGCTGTGCCATAATACAGTATTTTTCTAATTAGCTCTGTTCTTAATGAATAAACCTATTTTTTAGGGCTGCAGCTAACGATTTTCATAATCTATTAGTTAGCCGCTTTATTAAATTTGATTAATTGGATTAAAGAAAAAAAAAGTTACAAAAATCGCTCTAGTGATGGACTACTAGTTTGTATTGAGATTTGTGTCCATCTGTAAGAACATGCCTGGCAGCATAGATACAACTGCGCATGCGCATAGGCATGTTCACCGCATTTGCGGGAAACGACCGCTATTGCGCATGCGCAAGCGGCAACTACTGCGCATGCGCGGACGGCCGCAATTGCGCATGCGCAAACGGCAGCCGGGTGCGCGAAGCCGTGCTCACATGGCGCACAGGAAATGACTCACTCTGTCTGGGGATGATCCTATTTAAGCTGGCCCAGCTCCCAGAATCATTGCTGAGTGGTCTTTCAGCTTGAGCGTGTGTGTTCCTGTACCTTGCCTGTTGCTGTGCTTTTGTTCGACCCGGATTCCTTGACCCTGCCTGACTGCTGCCTGCCCCCGACTTCTGCTTGTTCCTGGATTCTCCTTTGCCTGCTCCTTTTGTACCTCGCTGCCCGATTGTTGCTGACCCTGGCTTGCCCGACTCCGCTCTGCTCCAGCCGCATGAACATCTGCTTCCTGCTTCACTGAAGACAGGGCTTCAAGGACCTGCCCAGGCTCCGTGTCCTGCATCTTCCGGCACCGGTGCTGCCCGCTGTTTCCCCACCTCCTGTCTCCACATTCAGGGGTGTGGAACTCGTGCTGCAAAGGAGGCCTCCTCACAACTCGGCTCCCTACCAGGTACGTGATACCATCACAGGATCGGGCTTGGAGCGGTGGCTACTTTACAACACACACAGGGACCATGGAGAGCAAAAATAGCCACCGTCCAGAACAGCGCAATGCACCATCAGCTATAGAGGAATACAAATACTATCAATACATTATACAGCACAATGTACCATCAGCTGTAGAAGAATACAAATCCTAGCAATACATTATACAGCACAATGTACCATCAGCTATGAAGCAATACAATTCTTAGAAATACATTATACAGCCCAATGCACCATCAGCTATAGAGGAATACAAATACTATCAATACATTATACAGCACAATGTACCATCAGCTGTAGAAGAATACAAATCCTAGCAATACATTATACAGCACAATGTACCATCAGCTATGAAGGAATACAAATCCCAGCAATACATTATACAGCGCAATGCACCATCAGCAATAGAGGAATACAAATCCCAGCAGTACATTTATACAGCGCAATGCACCATCAGCTATAGAGGAATACAAATCCCAGCAATAAATTATACCGTACAATAACCATCAGCTATGGAGGAATACAAATCCCAGTCAGCTATGGAGGAATACAAATCCCAGCAATACATTATACAGCACAATGCACCATCCACTATAGAGGAATACAAATCCCAGCAATTGGGGGGAAGGGGACACTTCTCCCCCATCGACATGTGCTTTCCTCAATGCAGTCCCAGGCTACCCTCCCCTCCTCACGCAATACACATCTCCCTGTAGTTCCCTGACATCTTACCTGCTGAGCACTCTCCAAGCAAATTAATTCCCTGTCGTGGTGTGGGGCGTGTCTGTCAGCGGCTGCCGTCCCTCCCCTTGCCCGCTCTTCCTCGCGTCAGTTTAATAATTCTCCCCATCTCCCTGTGACGATCATGTCGATTTATGGATGGTGTGGGCGGGTCTGGCAGCGGCAGCAACTGCCGCGTCCCTTCAATTGGATCAGTCAGGAAAGGCAGGGTGAGGCGGGGAGGAGAAGCAGCGTGCTTGGCGCTGTGAGCAGGGCAACTAATCGAATGCCAACTAATCTATGATGGAAAACGTTGACCACGTATTCCATCATCGACTATTATCGATTTAGTCGATTAGTTGTTGCAGCCCTACTATTTTTACTACCACCCATAATATTTTAAGGGCATTCAACCAGAAGAGAAAATAGCACATTGCATTTTGCCCCATTATGACAACAGCTGGTTAATTTTGCACAGAAATAATGTATTTGCAGTTTTGCTGGACAAATAGCTATGCAGTTTTTTTGTGTGTTTTTTTTTTTAAAATAAATGAATCTCTTTTGTGGGTAGGTTTTGCCCTGGAGTAGGATTTGTCCAGCATACCAGGATATACTTGGCACTAAGAAGCTGTATTGCTGGAAACAGGACGTGTGCTAAGTTAAAGTACCTTTCTCTGAGGTTGCTGGGATAAAGGAATCATTGTTGGTAAAGTACAGGTATACTTTATAGAAAGCACATCTGGCTCAGTTTAATAGGACAGTCTACAGCAGGGGTAGGCCATCTTGGAAGTCCAGCTGTGGTGAAATTACAAATCCCATTATGCCCCTGGGAGTCAGTCTTGCAATGCCTCATGTGATTTGTAGTTTCATGACATCTGGAGTGCTGAGGTTGCCTACCCCTGGCCTACAGTAACCTTTAGCACAGGGTAGGCAGCTTGGACACTCCAGCTGTGGAACTACCTTTCCCCTGAGACATTAGAAGACACTGACAGGCACAAGCATGACTCCCAGAGAGATTATGGGATTTGTAGTTTCACCACAGCTGGAGGGCCGTGGTTGTATACCCCTGCTTTATCAACAAGTCATTTTACTGTTGGGTCAGTAGAGATTATTTCTGGATGGTTGCCATGGGTTACTACACTTTCTATTCTGATCACTGTTCTTTGAAATGCCATGTATTATGTATGGGATAACCCTGAATAACAAAAAAGCTCATTTTGTAGTTGATCATAACAAATCGCTTCGTTATCTGTAGTAAAGGCGGCCTTACCCGTATACTCTGGAACATCATATTTTCTCTTCTCTCAAGAGGCTTTATTCCTTCCTATCACTACAAGTAGATAAGGGCTGGTTAATGTTGCTGAGACCTTTCTGATTCACTTCAATGAGCTTTCTATGGCCATAGCACTCTGCTTTATCACTGGAGACACTGCTTGCAGACGGCAGGCGTCTAATATTACCACACACATTAGCTTGACTTGACCGGGGAGGTTATTACCCGGCCCGTTAATTAGATAAAAATGTGCTATTAGCTTGTCAGCTTTTTAGAGTAAACATTATGCTGGTATATTTTTAGTTCAGAAACAAAATAATTGGATTTGGCATGTTGCAAGTCTAGGCCCTTCTTCGGGGAGGAAGGGAAATCTGTGTTTTTGCCTGATGTTCGAGTAAACAAGTGTTCTCCGGGGCCGCTCTTCTGCTCCGTCTCTCACTTGTGGGCCTTGGTGACACCAGGGGAACTGATTAGAAAGCTCCAGTTGTTTCTTTAGCATTCTCTGGGAGGCTCAGCGCAGGGACATTCAGGGACCAAAGCTTAGACCTATGTTCTCCCACAGCCAGCCTTTTCTTTGCAGGTATAGCCATGAGCATAGAAAGAGAAACGGCTTAATGTATATTTCATCACTCTTCTGCAGCTCACAATATCACTCGGATCGCATTGTCTTCTTCTTTTTTTTATTCAACAGAGATGCATGTTTCATTCATAGCACGTGCAGGATAATATATCAAACACGGAACAGTTAAGCTGAAAACTTTGGGAGGGTTATATTGTTATCGGTATAATAAGTTGGCAATTCAGAATTTCAATACAGTACAGCTTTATTGAGAAGGAAGGACAATAGTGCTTTGTTCCATTGTGTGCATGCAGAAGAAGACACAAGGTTAATATATGCACATGGGGCTTTATGTGCTTGTGTAAAAAAAAAAACAGTTATTCTTTTGGTAAAAAAAAAAAAAAAAAAAAATACTCAGAAAACATTTTTACTGAAAGAGTAGTTGATGCTCTGAGTAGATTTCCATAAGGCAGTGACTAACTCAGCAGTAAGGCCTTGTTCACACCAAATGCAGACCAGATCCGGTCAGGTTTCTGCACACGCAGTGCAATGGGTTGTGCCGCATTTTAGACGCGTTTTGGATGCGTTTAGGGCCGTTTTTTTTTTTAAGTTTAACATGGGCTTTCAGGCACTTGCATGCGTTTTTGATGCGTTTTTGCGTTTTTTATGCGTTTTTTGATGCGTTCCAGACCAGATCCAGAGCAGGTAAACTAGGGCTTGCCGCAGTTTTTTCATCCGGTCTGGATCTGCTCTGGATCTGCACGCTGCGATGTGAACTGGAGGTCAAAATACCATAGGAATACATTGGACGCAGTTTTGATCCGGTCTGCACCTGCTCTGGTCCGGATCTGCTCCGCGCTTGGTGTGAACAAGGCCTCAGTCTCCACTCACACTTGTGTGTCAGCATTGTCTTGTGTTTATTTAGCACATTTGTTGTTGCACTTTGTCATGCATTTTATTGTGTTGGTAAATAAAGTAAAGGTTGCTATGGGATGGGAGCTTGTTGTGAAAAAGGCATGTTACGTGTGTTTTTTTTCAAGCATTTTTTTTCCGCTTCTCCCTTTGATGTCTGTGGGGCTAAAACACAGTGCAGAGAATTTATGAAAATTGGAGCAGACCGAATCTGGAGCAGTTGTCCATAGTAACCAATCAGCTTTTCAGTTTGTTCAGTTAAGCTTTGAAAATAAAAGATAGAAGCTGATTGGTTGCCATGGGCAATTCCCCTCAGTATGTAGCACCAAAACAAGTACCTGCACCTTTTACAAAGATTGCACGGCATCGGTGTCAGTGGGAATCATGGAGAATAATGTGATTTCCATTGCCGTGCATTGAATTGCTATGGCAGACATGAGTACATTTCAACCAGAACTTCATGCATAATTTTCGGAACCCTTGCAGTGGGTCTACCCCTGCACTGCAAGAGTTAAATGCTTGATTGTGTCTTGGTAAAAAAACAAAAGTTATACTCACCCGATCCTCACAGCCTGCAAGCTGTAACAGCACTCCCTCCAGACTGTCTCCTCCTGCTGCTGCGATGGTATGTTCCTCAGTGTCCTCATGTCCTTTACACAGTGTATAGAACATGAGGGACCTTAGACTGCTGCTTCGGAGGGGGAGAGAGGTTCCTGGGACCAGTCTAAGAGCAAGCCTACTCAGAGGTTTGGGTTAGTAATAACTTTTTTTTTTCTTTTAACCTAGACGGAAAAACGAGCAGTTAACCTTTGCAGTTGTGAGAGTAACCCCACTGCAAGGGCTCAGAACATTTGTGCCCAGAGTTCTGTTTTAGGCCTCATTCACACTGCTAAGAGCCGGCCCGTACAGATCAATACGGCGTGCATGGCCGTATTGGGCTGCTCCTGGGAAGTAAAGGTGCTGCGTGTGATTTTACATAGCAGCCTGTTCTTCTCTATGGGAGTATGCGGCCGTACACTCACCTGAGCTGCACGTCCGTGCGGGGATCCTGTCTGCGCCCGAGCATGGATAGCCACACCTGCACGAATGTGCAGCTTGGCTAAGTGTACGGCCGAATACTCCCATAGAGAAGAACAGGCTGCTGCGTACAATCACACACAGCACCTTTCCTTCCTGGGAGATGCCCGATACGCCCATGCACGCCGCACGGATCTGTACGGGCCGGCTCTTAGCAATGTGAATGAGGCCTTAGAGATGCTTGGCGACAAACCTAGATCTATACTCGGACAAGAAGTTTAAAAAAAGAAAACCCCCCAAAAATCCCAAAAACTAAATTAAAAAAAGGAAAGCTCGATGGACTACTTGGTCTTTTTCTGCTGTTACTCTTCTATGTTTCGACCAGTCCTCCTATGCTTGTCAAAGATAGAAATCCATGCCTTGCATATTGTACAGGTGAAACTCGAATAATTAGAATATCGTGCAAAGTTCATTTATTTCACTAATGCAACTTAAAAGGTGAAACTAATATATGAGAGAGACTCATTACATGCAAAGCAAGATAATTCAAGGCGTGATTTGTCATAATTGTGATGATTATGGCTTACAGCTCATGAAAACCCCAAGAACCCCAAATCCACAACCTCAAAAAAGTAGATTACATGCAATCAATAAAACAAGGATTGTACATAGAACAATATCAGACCTCTGAAAAGTACAAGCATGCATATATACTCAGTACTTGGTTTGGGCCCCTTTTGCAGCACTTAATGCAATTACTTTTGCACGATATTCTAATTATTCGAGTTTCACCTGTATACATCCCTTTTCCACTAGCACTAAATCAAATCCAGAAAGTAGCATTAGAAATAGCAGTTTCAGATTTATAGATGTATTTATTTGTTGTTGCAAAAATGTCTAAATACATATATAATACATATGATAAAGACTTAGGAAAGAATAAAGAAAAGTGCTAGCTGGCTAGGGTATCAGTCCTTAAGACCAACCTGACAGTGTGAACCTTTGTGCTAGAAAAACATAAAGCAGCCAGTAAGAATTATTTCGCTTTCTTTTAATAGGTCTGTGTTTACTATTGTGCAGTATCTGGGCAGCAGGGCAAACTAGTACAGCATGCAATCTCGAATCTACAGTGTTTTTTTTGTTTTTACTATTTTATATATATTTTTAAAATTTGTGTACAGATATGACAGAGTAGCAGAAACAAAGAAAAGATAAGGTTGCCACCTTTTCTAGGGAAAAAAAAAAGCATCTTACTGGCTTTAATCTCAGTTTTACTGGACTGGCGAGTAAAATAATGTCCAGGTAGCAATCATAGGCAGAAAATCCAGCATCTGAAGTAATTGTAAAGCTACATTTAGGCCCCTTTCATACAGGGAACTCGCCTCACGTTTTCACCTACTCACTTCAGCGGGCTGTCACACGCACAACAATTTTGGCAAAGAAGCTCATGCAGCTTTTTCAGCTGCAAGCTTCCAGTGGATTTTCCTGAGCATTTGTGCAAGTTTAATGCACATCCACTCGTTGGAAAAATGCACATTTTCCGGGCTGCATTTGAGGTGTCATTGACAATTAAAAGTGCAATGCACGTTTTTGATGCCTTCCATGAATGCGTGTCAAAGCAAAGGGAAGGTGTAAATGGGGACTAGCCCTAGCCTAAATGACAAAACACTGAATTTTAGGTTTTATCATGTGGACTAGTGTCTGGGTGGGGGTATGAGAAGGGAGGTGTCGGTGTGACGTGCTGTTTTAGCACATCACATGGTTCACTTTTTTCATTTGCTTTATTGAGAGTGTACAAGAGGAGACTCCACTCTGTTGAAGACTCCATTCAGGTCTCCACAAAGCAGCGGTGACCTGCGGTGCTATCAAGTGTGCTGTGGAAAGATGCACCATGTCTACATTATTCTGCACCATACATCACACCAGGATTGTGGTGTGAACAGGGCACATAGAAGGCATTTGTTTTTTATGCGCCCTAGCGGTGGCCTGCGGGTTGTTTTTTTTTTTACAGACTACCACAAATAAAGTGACAGATGTAAGACTGTACACCTCATGTTACATAGCAGTGCTTTTTTTTCTCTTTACTAGCTGTTGATTAGTAGACTTTTCAGTATAATGTGGACTAATAACAAAGAGCATTAGGGACAGTTCAATTAAGCATTTTCGGTGCTTTTCTGGCATTATGGTCATATTAGAAACTCCTGTGCCAAAGTCTTTGAATCCGTGCAGGCAGTTTTGTTACTATCTCCGTTGCGTGTAACAAATTCATGTAATTCTTATTTGAAACACTTTTACACACTGATGCAATGGCTACAGCAAAATTAGGGAAATGCCACCATATTGGTGATACATATACTCCTTATACTTATAATCCTTACCAACAGATACAGAAATGTCTGCACTCGCGCCATTTGTGGCACAGGCGGCAGACAGATTTGTAATGAGTGCCTACAACACCTTTTGGGGTTGATGAAAAAACTTCTTCCCAGCTATAGCCTGAAGTTTCCGGTGCTTCTCTGCTCCATCTAGTGGCAGTAATGCTGTGTGAACGACATTCGCCCAACTATATGCTGGGGGGAAGTTTATATATCGACCCCATAACCTCTTCCTGACCGATGATGGGATTATTTCCTCACGGTCTTTTAGTTCATTAACGACCGGTGACAAACCAGTCATGCGGTACAATGAGCGCTAGTCCGTAAAGAGACCAGTGCACATTGAGTTACTGGTGTTGCTAGGTCCCTTTTGGGTCCAGGGCAGACTCTCAACCGCAGATTAGGTGGTCACAGCACTATGATCACAGAGATAGCTGATTGCGGCGATCATAGAGCCGTGACAGCCACTAAGCCTGTTAAGTGTTGTGAATCTGCGAAGCGCCTTAGTGTGTAACAAACTAATACTGTATTCTCCTCAGTGATACCAAGTATCAATGCCCCTGTAGATAAAAAAACAACTCCTTGGTGCCCCCTAGTTTAAAAAAATAAAATGTAAAAATGAAAAAAGTATTTAAAATGTTAAAAAAGAAAAGCAAACAAGTTTAAAAAAGTCAGATTTTTTTTAAAAATGTTTAATTAAAAAAAAAGTTATAAGAGAATCTACTACCGAGCAGGATAGTACCCATTTGCTGTCCCGAGCAGTTTCTTACTGTTTACGCACATGTGGTAAAATCTAAATGTTTGGCTAGAAAACAGCTTAAAACCCCCAGCAATTATATATTTTCTGAAAGCAGAGGCCCTGTAGGATAAAAAAAAATGCTAGTCGCACGGTATTTGCTCAAATGTTTATCAAACCAGTATTTTTAGGATAAAATACACTAAAATTAAATTTAGTGCACAGGAACAGAATATAATACCCAATTTTTGGTAAACCGGAAAAAAATACAATACCCAAAATTTCCGATAGGCAACGCTTTAAAAGCTTTTACTGCTCATCACTTTAGTGTTAACAGTGATTGATGACCCAAAAATTATTATTCTCACTCTGACGTTTGTGGCAATATGTAACATGTATGGTGCAAATTTCGTTTTTGCGCGTAGACGTACCCGACGCTTCTATGTGCGTGTACTTCGGAAGCTGGGGACTTTAAAATGTTGTTTCTTTCATTTTTTTGTTGCTTTAATTATTTCTTTTTTTAAACACTGAACTGCATTGCTATCACATTGGAGGGCTAACAAGCCTCCTATGTAATAGCAAATATGATGAGACAGGCCCTCTTTATGAAGAGACACCAGGTATCTTTCAGATCCATAATGTCATCTAGGGACCCCAAAGAAGCTGATGAAGCAGAGATCTGCTTCACCAGCTTCATCTCCTGGCTCTAAGAGCCTGAGAATGTGCACAGTGACACCGGAAGGGATGTAATACACATCACTTACGGGTGCAGTAATTGAAGGTGAGATTAGTGGCGAGAAGCTTGCTGATCTCCCTCCAATTGATATGGGAGACCTGCCGTGCTGGTCCCAGGCATGCACGGGGGACAGTGGAGAATGGGGTAGCCGAGGGGGGCAGGGCGCACTCCGCCGCTCGGTACAAATGATTCAGTGGCTGTATAGATGCCAGACTTTTTGTATCTGAACAGCCATCACCGGCTGTTTATAACAGTAACAAAAATACGGTTGCAGCAGCAGCCATGTTCTTGGTATAACCAGCCAGCCAGCCGCTTGAAGTGGTTAAAGTTAGGAGACAAACATAGCACATTCTAACATTGTTCCAAACTAAAAATGTATTTCACTCCTTGTATTTTGTGACCTATAACTCTCAAAATAAACTGAAAAACCAGACATATGATGTACCTTAGAAATCAGGACAAATAAAATAATTTATTATGAATTACTTTCTGTTAGCCACTAATTATGTACAAATTATTATTGCAAAAACTATAACTTTTGTTTTTGTTGTATTTTTTATAAAAAAAAAATAAGAATTGATATATGCATATGTCACATCAAATTTAAAGCCTGTTTTGTCCTTTAAAAAGACGTCATAGAATATGTGTAGGTGCAATCAATGAGGAAGATGGAATTGATTATTATTGACATAGCAAAGATGGCAAAATTGCTCCAGTCCCCGGGAACGAAACCATTTTCTGAAGCTGTATCACTAAGGGGTTAATGAATTCCAGGGATTGTGTTTTTGTTTTATTTTTTCGCATTGATCCTCTTACAAAATAAATAAAGGCAATAGACTTAGGCCTGTGGTTAAAGGCATAGTATTGTATATGTATGTGTAGGGCAATTTGGTTTTCAAAGGCTGGCCCACACATTTTAGTTCTGGTATTCAGACAGCCATATTGCAATGGAACTGCTACAAGATGTCCATGTTTGTGAATGGTGTTCTTCACACTAGTGAGTTGTTAAAGGAGAAATGAAGGAGAACTGAAAAGCACTCACCTCATAGTTCTAGCCGACCTGTGACAATGAGACTGTCACAGGTCGGCTCAATAGATCGGGAGGTGAGCGAACACTTACCGGCGTTCGCTCACCTCTCGATCCTGTCACAGCTCTCTGCCGTGACAGGGGAGGGGCTGGATTCCCCCGGCTCCGATGGCGGATCGGACGGGGGAGGGGGCGGGTACAGCTGGCTCTGCCTCTAGATGGGCAGAGCCAGCTGTCACTCACGCAGCTGGGCGGATCCCAGCATAATTGTCGGGATCTGCTTCAGCTGCGGCGTCTCAGCATACCGCGAGCAGTAGCTCGCGGTATACTGTGGCGTCTCGGTATACCGCGAGCTGCAGCTCGCGGTATACTGAGCTTAGGGTGACGGGAGGACACTAGTTTGTGTCCTCCTGTTACCCTAATGAGAACTATGGGGAAAAGCCTTAACCCCATAGTTCTCCTTTTTAAGTATAAAGATTCTTCATGGAGCTGTTCTGGAACACTCGCATTATCATTACTTTTGTGTACTATTACTCTTCATTTTCATTGATATAGAACTGTCATGTTAAAGAGCAATGGAAGGTGTCCCTAATGTTCCTCACCACTGCTTTAATTGGTGTGACCGGCTATTTTTCAGCACTGTAGTCTGAACAAGTAGTTAATATGACCCTGCTCAATGCTATGTCTATGACAAAATGAACATTTTCATTACTGCTAGAATAGACAGCAGGACATGTGCAGAGAACATTTTATTCTCTATAGAGTAGTCTTCCTGTCCTCTTGATCACTGAGCGCATATCACAGAAATAATGAATCGATGTAGGACATGCTCTGCTTTTATCTGTCTCTTCTTCAAATGCATTTTTTGCCTAGTGACTGCAGAAACAGGGAATCTGCTCCTGTTTTAAGAATACATGCCGTATGTCCTACTGTCTGTTATGTCATTGTTTTTAATTAAAAAGAGAACGGACCAATGCCTGCTGTAGTCACGCACCCCATAGAAACTTCAATAAGGATGTAAATGGAAAATGTGTGGTTCTCTCCTGATTAACTTCATAAATTAAATGGAAGAACAGATTTAGCCTCAGCAGCATGTACGGATCATTGAACCCCATGGGGAATGTTTCCAGCACCTTAAATTAGTGTTTGCAGTTCCAGGAAAAATCCTTCGGTCTTGTGTTAGGACAGGCTGCATTGATTACATAGGTGCACTCATCATGGGATTCAGTGAATCATCCATGCTGCATCATCCCAGGTCCTTGACCTGTGAACAGGACCAAGTATTGAAGGACTCTGGCTTATAGTAAGCCATGTTTGCACACAAGTGCTTAGCTTCTTTGAGCATGCAAGTAATATTCTTTCCTACCTTGGTTCTTGAATCACAGAGACTTTAAAAGGTCACTTACTTTCTATGTCTATATTGTTAAAGCTGAACAATAAATATAAAGATATAAGTCTCACATTGCAGTTCTGTGTTCATTAATACATCATTAAATGTGTATTTGTACGTGCAAGCATTTGGGTTGGTATCAGCCCCTTGCAGTCTCTGTAGAGCAGAGCTGAGATAAGGAGAGGGAAACACAGCAAAAAAAGTATGCCTATAGGAGCAAAGAGAGGAATGAGTGAGAGAGAGGTGATGGCTACTTACATACAAGCGTCCCGGCTTCTGTAGAGACGCCCGATTTACTTGTATTTTGTGTAGGTGTGCAGCACCCATCTCCTCCTCCCCCCCCCCCCGCCGCCGCTGCCGAGATCCGCTGGGCCCAGTGCAGGCCGGGACTGGCACTGGAAATCAAAGAGAGATCAGTACACGATCTCCCTCTGATCTCCTCTTCGGTGTCAGAATGCAGGAAATGATGTATATTATATCACTTCCGCATTCAGCTGTCATTCAAGGCTACAGAAGCCAGAGAGAAGCTGGTGAAGCAGATCTCTGCTTCATCAGCTTCTCTGGGGATCTCTAGTTGACATTAGGGCTATTGGAGGCCCCTAATGTCCCCATAAAGAAGACGTTATAGAGTCCATATACCTTGTTGCACTCCTTACCGGTCTGTTCGCAATGACTGTGGATGGCGCCGCTCCAGATACAACAGCAGATAGAAAGTTTGTCACCAGCACTCCAATCTAGAGATTCACGTTAGTGTAAATCCATTTTATTGGCAAAAGTCATAAAGGCAAGCGCTTTCGGGGCCACACAGGGTCCCCTTCATCAGGCGCCGTAATGACGATGAGGCTGGTGACAAACTTTCTATCTGCCATAAAGTGGAAGTGCCACGTAAATTGGCTATCACATAGGGAGCTTCTTTGCCCCCTATGTGATGGCAATAAAGTTTAAAAAAACAAAACAGATTTTTTTTAAAAGTCCCCCTCCCCCACATACTCATGCAAACGTGTCAGGTGCGCCTACGTGCGTGAACGACAATTGCGCTCATTGTGCCGCACAGATCATTGCAAACGCCAAATTGCAATGAGCAATAATTCTGGGGCCATCAATCACTGATGACACTAAATTGATGAGTGGTAAAAGCTTTTAAAGCGTCGGCTATGGCCAATTTTGGGTGTGGTAGTTTTTTTGCAATTTTAAGGCTTGACATGTTTGGTGTCTATTTACCTGACGTGACCCCATCTTTTATATTTTACCAAAAAATTGGGGTCATTTAAAAAAATGTTTCATAACATTTCATAGGGAAACAGGGTTTTTTTTCAAAATTTTCAGTACTTTTTTTTGTTGTATAGTAAAAAAAAAAACCCCAGTGGTGATTAAATACCACCAAAAGAAAGCTCTATCTGTCCCCAAAAAATGGTATAAAATTAATTTCAGTACAGCGTTGCATGACGGAATAAACGTCTTAGTACTGCAGCGCTAAATACTGAAAAATGGCCTGGCCAGGAAGGGGGTTTAACACCCCGGTTTTCATGAGGTTAATATCATGAAGTCCTTGATGGTGGACAGACACGATAGGGATACCTGATGGCATTATTACATATGTAGTTTTTCTTGACGTACAAAGCAATGTTTGCTGCATTGCTATCAATATGCCGGAAATAGGTTTCTTCTATACACCAGGCGCACTGTTGCTTTTCAGTGAAAATAAGCCGACCAGAGAATATTACCTTTCCGCTCCTGTGGATTCTAGTAAGAAAGGCAGGTTGGAACATGCCCACATCAACATCATTGCTGATTTATTTATCTAGTAAAATCATCTGCTGAATCTTTTTCTCTAGTGGGACAGAACGGAAGTCCACCTATATTGCCATGACTAGAATGAGTTAAGTAACACTTGATGGTTTACATCTGTGATTTTCGTATGTACAATAGTGTCTTGTATCCTCCTCTCTAGAGAGAACATGACCCCTCCTATGTTGTCATGACTTTATTAAGTTCATTCTATCTGTGATCCCAATAGGAACTGCCACGCATCACATTTCATGCATTTTTTACAATAGTGGTCTGAAATTGAACACTGAGAATCCTTTTTATGCCTATGTAGGAGATGTATTTGTGACCAATTGGCAGAATTACTGGTAAAGCATCTGTCCGCGCCTTAGGTGTTAATGGTGTAAATGGTTTTCATGCTGCACTGACTATGAATTAATGTGTTAATGTGCTAATGAAAATGTAAACGGAGAACATTACACATCTTTGCTCACTTAACAATTATTAATATGTCTTTATGGAGATGCACTGGCTCTGTAAACTTGCTTCTGCTACTTTTCATAGTTTCCAGTGCGAGAAGAAATCAACAACCTCTTTCTGTAAAATTATCAGCGTTGGTCAAACACTAATTTACATATATGAAGTGCATGGGTACATGACTGGAGCCTTATGTCCTACCCTTTCCTTTTATTTTAACTGCAGTGAGTAGATTGTTATACCAACTTTTTCTGTATCCTCTTGAAACCGTTTTTTTTTTAGAAAGTCGATATTGTGAGTGGCTGCACTTGGTTCTAAAATAGAGACACCATTGCAAACATTGGCATCGTAGTATAGTTCCACCTGCTGGAAGGAAAGGGCATATTAGACTGTTAAAGAATTTCCACACAGTTAATAGAACAGACTGAGGGGAATTTATCAAGACTGGGGCAGACAAAAACTGGAGCAAATGTGCAGGGCAACCAATCATCTTCTCTCTTCAGTTTGTTCAGTTAAGATTTGAAAAATGAAATAGAGAAGCCGATTGGTTGCCATGCACATGTGCTCCAGTTTTTGTCTGCTCCAGTTTTGATAAATTCCTGTCACTGTATTATTCATGTAAATGGCCGTAGCACTTCGAAATAGTTGTAACTAGACTGTACATTATAGCAAACAACCAAACCGCAAATCATGTGGCTGCAATTACAGCAAGCAAGCAGGCAGGTTCAATTCTTTCTTAATTAAACATTGGAATGCAATATCATGGAATAACAGTTGCAGCAATAGCCCTGTGATCGCAGCGTCTCAAGAACTGGTAACTTACTGAGATAAAGACTATATGCACCTGGCATTTTCACAAGAACTACCAGGGTTGCAGGTGCGACTGACACCGGGCACTCCACCTCTGTCCTGAAATCATTAGTCTGTATTGTTTTAGAAAAACTGTCACATGACACTAATCAAAATTTTTTATCAGTACTTGTATCTGTGAGTATTTGGACTTGTACTTGGTCTGGAAAAAATAGTATTGGTGCATCCCTAATAAATCTACTGTATGTGTAATATACACTGAGTGGCCAGATTATTATGACCTCCTGACGTTTGTAGGCAAATTAGCTATAATTTTGCGCTGAAGTTGCTAGAATGCCAGGCCATTATAAATAGGGAAGCAGGTTGTTTACAACGACAGTAGAAGTGAATTTTTTTTTCTGAAGATATGGGTAAACAACGCGATATAACAGCCTTTGAACGTGGGATGATTGTTGGCGCTCGGAGCCATGGATTGAGTATCAGCAAAACAGCAGAATTCGTTAAATGTTCAAGAGCAGCTGTTGTTAAAGTGTTTAAAGACTGGACTGTCAGCCGAAAATCTGGGTCTGAACGTGCGAATTGTGGCCGTCAGCGACTAGTCAATGTTAGGGCAGAACGGAGACTGGTACAAGACAACAGAAGGGCAACAGTGCATCAAATTACTGCAGATCTTAATCAGGGATCCTCTCAAATGATCTCTGAACGCACTGTTCCCCCGTACACTGCATCGTATGGGATATGGAAGCCGAAGGCCTGTTCGAACACCTTTGCTGTCTGCAATTAAGAAGATAAAACGTCAACAATTCGCACAGGAACACAAGGATTGGACAGTCGAGCATTGGAAAAAAGTCATGTGGTCCGATGAATCACGTTTCCAGTTGCATCATGCAGGTGTCAGAGTGAGAATTTGGCGGAAACAGCATGAAAGCATGCACCCCACATGCACGAGTACAACCCTTCAAGCTGGTGGGGGCAGTGTTATGGTTTGGGGCATGTTTTCCTGGCATGATTTGGGCCTTTTAATTCGTGTGGAACAACGTTTGACTAGCACAAGATACCAAAGTATCGTTGCTGATCAAGTTCATCCTATCATGTTGATGACGTATCCCAATGGAGATGGCTTCTTCCAATAAGACAATGCGCCATGCCACGGTGCTTGTATTGTGCAGGAGTGGTTTCAAGAACATGAGGGAGAATTTACCTTGCTTAGGTGGCCCCCACAATCACCACATCCCAATCCAATTGAGCATTTGTGGCACAAAGTTGAAAGAGCCATCAGGCATCTAGTTCCACAACCATCAAATCTCACAGAACTGGACAGTGCTATTCATAAGGCATGGTGTCAGATTCCTCGCATCACCTTTCAACATCTCATGGAGTCAATGCCAAGAAGAATCGCCGCAGTATTGAAGGCAAAAGGTGGCCCAACGAAGTACTGATGGGGTGGTCATAATAATCTGGCCACTCAGTGTATATGTGTGTGTGTTAATGTTATGTTTTTGCCCATTAGTGCACACTTGCTTTGCAAGTGTACTCTTTTCTCTAGTCCTCTGCTCTGTCCCCCCTCACTTCCGGGTTTTTAAAAGTCCTCTCCGTCCTTTGGGTGGCCTCTGATAATGTGACTCCTGCACATGCACAGAGGAGTTGCATCCTCTCTGGCACCTGTAAATGGGCTTTGTGTGCCCACTGCAAGGCGCTGTAGAGTGTAGACAAAAAATAAAGAAAAAATGCTGGGGAAGAGAATCTTTTTTCGGTTGAAGAGACAAGACGTTGCTCATCTTCTCCAAAAATCCCTACCTCATATCATTTTTTAATTTTATTGACCTTGCTTCTGCTTTAATTTGACATATATTGCCTCTAATATGAAGCTTAGGAGATCTTCTGTGGGACCTGTTCAGTTACATTTTGTATAAAAGTTCCAAAAAAAGAAAATGATAAATTGCTGAAGCAGGTAAGGTGTTGTTCTCCAGGCATTAAAACCTTTCGAAGTTTGATGACAACCTGAAAGCTTACGCCAACAAATATTTAGTTTTTATCAAGCCCTTAAGACAAACTAAATTGTGTTTTGTGGTTTTGACATGTGTTTAGGCCCACTGGTGACAGATTCTTGTGAGGTGGGGCTCTTTCATTACAAGGTGTTGACAGCTAAATGTGCATATTGTTTTAAGGCATTTTCACTCTGTGGCAGTTTATTGACTTTGGTGTAATAATCAGCAGCGATGAACTAATGTAACTAAACCTATTTAATGGTTTTTGAAAGCACTTTTCATTCAGCTAACAAACCAGAGGAAGCTGGAGGTGGGGTAAAGAGGCCACATTTACTTATCTCCTTGGTTGTACTAAATGGGTATGTCTGGAGCCTGATTTGTTGCATTATAGAATATTTCAGTTAATTTGTATAAAAACATTTCACAAGTTACTTTGTACAGAAAAGCATACTGTATGAATGTACAGTTTTATTGACGAAAGTTTGGCCAACCAGTTTGAAGTAGAATATATTTTGAGCTGTTGATGTTTCTATATGCTTTTCATGATATACTTCAAGTTTTTCATCTGAAGTCAAATTCTATTTTAGGTGTAACATGGTTGAAGATTTCATATATAAAGTGCATTTAGAAAGTATTCAGACCGCCTTCATTTTTTTCAATGTTGTTATGTTGCAGTCTGATACTACAGTTATTTAAATTCTTTTCTCCTCATTAATCAACACTCAGTACCCTATAATGACAAAGTAAAAACAGAATTTTAGAACTGTCTCTAAATTTATAAAAAAAACAAAACACTGAAATATCACATGTACATTGGTATTCTGACCCTTTGAAGCACCTTTGGCAGCAATTGCAGCCTTGATTCTTTTTGGGTATGACGTGACAAGCTTTGCACAGCTGGATTGGGGGATTTTCTGCCATTCTTCTTTGCAAATCCTCTCAAGCTAAGTCAGGTTGTATGGGGACCGTCAGTGGACAGCCCTTTTCAGGTCTCTCCAGAGATGTTCAATAGGGTTCAGGTCAGGGCTCTGACTGGGCCACTCTAGGACACTCAGAGAGTTGTCCCTGAGCCAATTCTGTGTTGTCTTGGCTGTGTGCTTAGGTTCTTTGTCATGTTGGAAGGTAAACCTTCAGCCCAGTCTGAGGTCCTGAAGATATCTCTGTACTTTGCTCTGTTCAGCTTTCCCCTCAACCCTGACCAGTCTCCCAGTACCTGCTGTTAAAAAACACCTCCACAGTTTGATGCTGCCATCGAGTTCTTGGCTACCTCTTACTCCATTCTCCCTCGATAGCTCAGTTTGGCCGGGCGTCCACCTTCTATAGAGAGGTGTGTGCCTTTCCAAATCATGTTCAATCAATCTAATTTACCGCAGGTGGACTCCAATCAGGATGTAGAAACAGCTCAGGTCAGAATACTTATGCCAATGTGATATTTCTGTTTTTTCCTTTTTCATACATTTGCAAACATTTCTAAAATTCTGTTTTCACTTTGTCATTATGAGGTACTGAGTGTAGATTAGTGAGAAAAAAAGGGGCAGGCTTCCGATGACAGCAATGCTGAACGGGCAGTGTGCGATTGCGCACACCAGCCCGTGCGGCATTTGTCTTACGAGCAGGCCATAAAACCGGCCGACAATCGTACGATTCTCGGCGGGTGTTCGAGCCTGCTCGTAAGACAAAAGACGTGCGACCGTACAGTAGAAGAGGTTGCACGCCTTCCATACACCTGCCGATTATCGTACGATCGCAGGATTTCCCGCAATTATCGTAGATAATCGGCAGGTGTATGGGCACCTTTTTAGATTGACCTATCTAGTACCTATAATCTGGTGCACATGGTTGGTAAAAATACTCAAGTATGTTGATGTGTGCCTGGGAAAGCTTTCTTCACACCTCCACACCATATTAGAGCACCTGTCTGATGATTTTCTTTTGACCTCTGTTATCAGGAAGGTGGAAAGGTGGGTTTTACTCATTTTTCTTTCAAATTGGGTTTTATTAGGGACGCACATACAATCCACAATATGGAAAAAAATTACAATTCCAACTAAAGAGACATAAGGTGTAAACACACGGTTTCCCAAGAGTCCTAACATTTAACAGCCTCAGGGAGCAAATGAATGTGAGAAGGCATGCAACCTGCTTTATACAATAGTAGGAAAGGGCTTCAGGATGGGTATGCAGAGCAGCGTGGTCTGAAAAAGGTATAAGAAAGAAAAGAAGAGGAAGGGAAACATAGAAATTGAGAAGATGAAGAAGGAAGGGGATGAGAAGGCAGAAAAGGAATGAGAAAAACTCTCTGTGACGGACCTTGCAGCCTTGATAAACAAAATCGAGATTCAAAATGTCAAAATAAGAGCAGTTTTGGAATAAGTAAGTTGTTGTTGCCAGGGCCACAATAGACTAGAGTGGTTAGTTTAAATCCTATTTAGCATAAAAGCGGGTATGAAAGTCTTTGAACTTCTGAGTGTCGTCTATATAGTGTCCAGGTTATCTGAAATGTATCCATCTTATCCCGGTCAGCTGCCCACCACTTGTTCCATATGCATTATATCATTAGGTAAGTCCAGCCACTCAACCTCCAATGTAGAGTCTCGGGGCGATTTCCAGTGCCTGGGTAGTACTTGTTGAGCAGGAAAGATAAACAAAAATTGTACTTTTGATACGAAAGCTGCAGAACCTGTGGACCATGTCTATGTATTAATAAAGCTACAAGATTTTCTATTTGGCTGTTTGTTTTAATGAGCAAGTGCATTTAATACACTGGCCACTGAGTGTATAACTCTTGAGTTTAATCGCACAAGTAAAATTCCCCACTAGAATGAAGTTTATGCTAAACTAAGGCCTGTAGGCACTCCTTTTTTAAAACTAGATTTTAACATAAGATTAATAATTGGATTATGAATCATTTTTGTTTCCTTGGTTAAAGAACTGCTGCTTCATGGAAACGCATTTCATTTTTATTCAGTAAGAAAGAGCTGAAGTCACCAAATATAAGAAATACAGTATGTATTCCTATTTTCCCTTCAACGCGAGAGAAAATAGATGCAGTCTGAGAGCTGACAAAAATTTGCTGCATATAAACAATTGATAAGAATATTTGCCTTTAACGCTAAACTCCAGGCAAACCGTAAAATACACAGGTGTAAAGCTTGTATGGTAATTGTTACACCTGAAAAAAGATATGTAATTTTGTTCAAACAATCTTTGTGATCCAGGCATTGCTTTCACACAGGACAGCCATATCTTGCATCCCCTGAGACCTTTCGGCGGACTGCACCGCAGCTGAACAGCATAGCCCCCGCAACCTGTGATTGGCTAGCAAATAAGCTGCAGCAAATTAAAGAGATCATAATTCTGCCCATTCTGTTCTCTATAAGCTATCAGAGGGACAGCATTGTGCAATAAAGCACTGATAGAGAAATGGCAATTCCCTGTCCAATCCAAACGGAGACTCCATAACCACAGGCCATGGGCTGACCATTTATTTCTAGTCATGTTCAAAGGATTAGTGTTTCTCTTTATAGTACTTACAGAAAAGCTTTTCAACAGCTTTCTAACCTTTACTTCACGTTTTTTTTTATGAGGTCATAAGGAATGTTCTAAGCTAATGTGCAATACCTAATTTGGTTCACACCAAATTTGTCTAGATTTAAGAAATTAGACTTCTCCAAAATGAAACCTCACAATGTATGTGTCCAGCTTGGGTAAAATGTTAAAAGGAAACATTTCTGTGGATTACACCTGTGGCCTAACCACATTGGTTGACTGCACATTGTTTTATGGAACAAAATGGGGAAGGCTGCTATTGTGGCAAAGGAGCAGAACTTTTTACCTTGCTCCAAAAGGCCTAGCTAAGAAGTGTTATCAGTTCATTTGTGAAGTTCTTCTTTCAATTATTATAATTGTATGATAATTGTTTAAATAAGTTACTTCACTATAGATTGTTTGGCATGAACTGTTGTGTTTAGATCCTCATTTTCCTTATACATTTATTCAGCTTTTTTTTTCTTCTGATTTAGTACTTAAAAAAAGGTTTTTTTCAGTACATGTTCTTTTTGCTCTTGTTATTGAAAGTTGATTGTTTGCTGTACAATATATTCTCAGTAAATTTATTGAATATTTGAGAGGTCGTGCAGTAGTACATAGTTGCATTTTAGACTTTTTTCATTTAGCTTCGAATCCAATATATTTTGTTAAGCTCAACCTTAAAAGGTATGCAAATACAGTTTAGCGACCTTGTACTGTGATGAGAAATTGACTCTGAAAGAGACTACATATTTGTTACCAAACTGTATTTTTCAGAGGAATGCTCAGGTGAATTAAATTAGATTTTACCGGTCCTTGTTTAGCATTTTTTTTTTTGTTTTTGTTTAAACAGGGTATAACTTGTTGAATCCAATATGTCTTTTTCAATAGAGGACATGTTAATGGTGTTTTTTTTTCCAGAGACCTAAACCTTTATAATTAATATACTTAATGTGTAGATCACCTTTAAACCCACAGCACTGATTTGCTGCAAAATGTTTCAGCTTTTTTTTTTTGAACATGCAGGTTTTCCTTTATCTGTCTAGACTAGTGCAAGGTAGGAATGTGCACAATATGACCGAGTAGCAAACCAGGAAATTGACAGATTTCAATGTGTAATCATTAGCTCTCCTACTGCTAGTTATCCTAAGGTGGTCAAAATTGTCCAAGCATAGTAAATGATGCTCTAGATTTAACCTTTTTTCAGGCTGTTTATAGCCACCATTTGCCTTGGTTGAGCTTTAAGTTTATCTTATATGTTACTGGTACTTATAGCAACTCATCCATGCTTGAAGTAAGGGGTAATTTTACTTTCCATAGTACCATTTCCTAAGGCTATTTGGTGGTGGAGAAACACAGAGTTAAATGACACCTGAGTTCAAGCTTCTCTCTGCTTTTTTACTGTGGCTACATGGCTTTTATAAGCAGTACTGTTTTGAGGTGGCCCTCCACGGTCTATAAACGGTTTCACCATGGGTGTATTAGTAGGGGGTGAGTTGGGAACTCTGCTCCTGTCCTCATGTGACTGTGCTATGTCCCTAAGTGGCCAAGCTCCAGCACTGTTACCTTGAAGAAAGGATTGTGAGTTACAATAACCCCCCCTATACTTGGAATCACTTATATTTCTCTTCACTCCTGGCACCCAAGATCCTCCCCAGAGTAAAGGAAAGGGGAAAATGTGCTGCCGGTGGGGCTTACATTAAAGTGAACCTGTTGCTTTGCCTTAAATGGGCAAACCATAGACTCAGTTTCTGGAGATTTCATGACATTATTGCCACTGATTGATTGACCAATCTTACCAATATACCAAATTTGAAGGAACTTGTTTAGAACGTTTCAGTGTACCTATCTTAAAGCTTACATATGTTAGATATTCTGTACACTGTAATGTGTCCAATGCTTGTTACTTTTATAACAACATGTGTTCCATCAGGTTATCTTGTAATTAAATATTCTTTATATTTCTTTTAACAGGTATCTTAATGAAGAGGGATTGGAAGCTTGTAGAAGTTCATCCGGTAAAGTGCATAAAGGTGCTATTATCCTTGTTGCTCTCAATGTAAGTTTTTATTCTTTCTGATTTTATTAATTTATTTATTTTTGATAACCTATGGCTGTACTGAAGAATACCATTCTGGGTTATAATATTTTGTGTCAAGCTTAGTGTACTGATACATTTCCTGTAGCTCCTTCCACTAACACTTTAAAACCGTTAATGATTTTTGAGACATGAGCGGAACAACCATTTCTATATTGACCATGCATCAGAGCACTCCGGCCTGCATCCAGATATGATATTGACGGTGACGTCTTGGTCTGCTTTATTGAAGAGCTAGTAAGAATTCAATTCAATTGCCAATATCAAAAATATGAAACAGATTATAAACGGTCTCTGGGTTCTAACACAGCCAAGAGCCTCTTCTAGATTCTTCTCTGCATTTTGAAATAAAATGCCATGTTGGAGAGGTGCAGATATCTACAACATGACAGGAATCCACACTTAAAGTACCGACTCACTAGTACAAGTCCCCATACAAGCTGGTGTACCCCCTTGACAAGCTAGTGCTGGTCACCCTCAGGTGTGAGAGGTAGGGGACAGTGTGTAAAATTGTCTCATCAGCTGTGCACAAAAAACATATAGCAGTGTTATGGAAACACTGTCCTGCGAAGATATTGGGTATAGGATACTAAAAGTAAGCATGACACTCTCTCAGGGATGTGGAATTCCTTTTGCCCGAAGCCCAGGACATGCAGTTCCGGGGGGGCCAGGTGACTAGTTTTTTATTCTACATTTGGCCCTGTTTCAGGGAGGCAGCAGGGCTAAATGTAGAGGGGGAGCCGTTTTGTACAAATGATCTTGGTTGGCTGTACAGCCGCTCAAGATCACTTGTAAGCAGCCTGATTGTCACTCCCCCTCCTCTCCCTGAAAACCGCCTTGCTCTCTGCCCGCTGCGTCTCTCCCCGCCTGCCGTCTCAGTCACTTTCCACTAATGTCCAAGGAGGATGGGTGTGTTATTTCTGCTCTGCTAGGAAAACTCTAACCTGTTTTTTGGTAGCATTTTCTCTTATATTTTTTCATTTTTCTCTTCAATCAAGATTCTTCTCTACATTGCTGCTATAGCTAATCTCGATGATTGCAGCTATCTTTTGCTCAGTTTTGCTTTTGGAGCGCCACTCTGGGACCCTCCTGGATTGGACATTGTAAGGCTAGCCTGGAAATGGCCTTCTGACACTGCTCCACGTACAAGCATTCTGGACTCCCTCCACTACCAAGTCAGCCGTGGAGAACTTTCCAGGTCCAGAGTCGTTGGCATTCCTTCAGCACTTGCCCTGTCTCTGAAGACTCACTAATTGGACAGTGTCCTCCCTATTATCTAATGTCTCCATTATTCTGCTGGATTCTGTGTGGAAGTTTCTCATCCCCTGCAGGCAGTCTAGACCTGAATGTTTCAACAGAAAGAACCCACAGTGTATTCACCCTCATCTCCTTGTCCCTTAGTTATCTGTCTCTCAGCTGCTACAAGAGGGTTGTGTGTCATTGAGCTACCCTTTTCGGGGCACCCCTGTTTCTCCAGTCTCTTTCCAGACTCTCTCTTCCTTGTACTTCCTGTAGATTAAGTTGGTTGAGTTTCTGAACAGACTAAAATATCTGCCCCTGAGGATCAGGTAGTTCTTTGCCTGAAGGATCAGTCTCACAGTTCTGGGATTGCAGAGGTCCCCCCCACCCTCTGTAAGATCCGGTCTTCAGAGATTTTTCTTCTCCTGGTCTGTATCCTATTTCCATAAAATGTGGTCCCTCCCTACATCATTCCTAATATGCTAGGTGAACTATGTTGTGGTACTGATGTGCCTCTACTACTAGTGAGGGTTCTTACTGTGAGGTAGTTTGGATTTTATCTTATGTTCTAGTACTTGCACTGTGTGTATCTCAGACACAGTATTTTCAAGCTCGGATTTTCCCACCTGGCTGCTTCTGGACATAGTGGAGCGGTCATCACACCTAGGTATGTTCAAGGACTGTTGGATAGGGGCCCCATTTTACCCTGGTCAAAAGATTTGTTTTCTGTTGTAGGAATCCTCTGACAGTAGCAGGAAATGCTCTGCTGACTTTGTGGGATCTACACACCCAGATCGGGGTCTTTCCTTTTCCTTTTCTTCTCAGTCCTTGCTGATTTGACCCAGGTAAATGTATTCCACCATCCTAATAAGACTGCTGACCTTCACAGACTTCGGATGCATCGTTGGATCTAGGGAGCCAGGAGCATCTCTAACCCTGTGACACCTTTGAGACTCAAGGATAGGCAGGAGTTTTTAATAAGGTTATCCTTAGAGCTTCACCCCAGGCAGGGTTTCCCTTCCCTGCATATAGATCTATCTCACTTCCCTTCTTGTATGGAGTGTTCCCATGCACTTACCCAATTTGACCATGCTGACTCCATTTCGATCAGTTGTTTAAGATCAGTTTTCATGCTTATGGCCTCTGGGTCTAGGTTCTTCACCCCCTTTCAGATATTTCTCACTAATTATGTGAGTACTTTTTTATTTCTTTCTGGCATCAGGCATTGTTTTCCCATGCTAAGTTGCCACCTGGTCTTTCTCCCACATTTTTATTAGCAAGTTGGTGTTGTATCCTGAACCGGTGCCAGCTTTGGTTCTTCAGCCTGGTCTGTTGAGTTGCAGACGTGGCCATTTTAATTTGTTTATGTTGGGGCCGCTAGCAGTTGTTTGCTGTTGCCCACCCCTCAGTAGGTCTGCTTTTGGACTTCCCTAAAGTGAATAGTTCCTGTGTCTCTCAATAAATGAGACAGAAAATAGGATTTTTGATTTTTTTTCATTAAGTGTCACAGGTCCCAACCATCTTTTTGATCATGCTCTTGCTACTGCTTTGTTACCAAACTGAAGCATGCTAACAGTAGCAGGGTCTGTCCTGCAGTTATATATTTGCCTTTGTTCATTGCAGAGGTATAACCTAGAGGTAAAGACTACCTATGTCC
The DNA here is from genome assembly GCF_000935625.1 of Nanorana parkeri. Classification (NCBI taxonomy): domain Eukaryota; kingdom Metazoa; phylum Chordata; class Amphibia; order Anura; family Dicroglossidae; genus Nanorana; species Nanorana parkeri. The sequence goes on along the minus strand of NW_017306649.1, from coordinate 812,062 downwards.
ATCAATGGACTCCAAGAAAGGATTTGATGGAGAGTACAAAAATCCTATTTTATGGCACAGTCCAAAGATGATATGTGTTTAAATTTTTGAGTTTTAATAGCAAAAGATTACAGAGGACAACTAATTCTCTTCCCTTTGAAATGTATGTAAATACAGGTTTACAGATCAAAGCAGTAATGTACTTAATAACCCTTGTCCCATCATACTTCATCTCCTATAGCGCTGGAATGATTCTCTGCTGGATACCAGATGCTTATGTTAATTATCGCATGGCAGTACAAACGATTTGTGCTTCAGCTGAGCAATTGGCTTAATTTTGTGCTTTAGTGACTTCCAATCAGAACCAGGAAAACAAAGCTATAACTCACACTGGCTATTGCATGTCGTTTTTTCTTATTGCTGAATGTGTTAAAATGTAAATTTCATTGTAAATTCTGTATGTTTTTAGGCCTCATTCACACGAGAATAGGCCGGCACGTACAGCTCTGCGCTCCGTGCACGGCCGTATCGTGCAGCTCCTGGGAAGGACAGGTGCTGCGTGTGATTAGTATGCAGCCCCTTGTCCTTCTCTATGGGAGTATGCAGCTGTATGCCGCCCTACGCTCACCTCAAGTGCCAGGTGGAAAATATTTGTACGATCAGAGCCAGTAGCCAATGAGTGGCTGACTGCCGCTGTCGGAATACAATGCATACAGTGGGTTTCCTCGAATGACACACTTGTAGTGTTGATGGAGGAATCTGCTCTATTTTTTTCATTCAGCCGTAGAGCTGAAGAAGGAAAAATAGAGCAGTGTATGGTCAGCTTTAAGGTGCCCATACACCTTACAATTTATCTGCAGATTTTCTGTGGTCAGATGGAAAAAGTGCAACAGATTGGCCCAGGTGGAGATTACTCCATCCACACAGTTAAGTGTAGATGGAGGAATCTGTTGCACCTTTTCCATCTGACCACAGCAAATCTGGAGATAAATTGTAAGGTGTGTGGGCAGCTTTAGACTACTGATCTGACTTGCCCACTCTGTGTTACTGATAGACCAGGAGCTCCATACTATGTCACACCACCTTCCCTGGGCGGTGCTGGAACTCTGTGTAGAGCAGCTGCTATTCCTCACTAGTGATGGGAATTTCTGATCTTTTTACATGAATCTGTTCATTCAATGGAACCCATTCATGAATTCACTTGCTGAGCCTGCTAAAAAGCTATTGAAATGAAGCTTCGGAGCTGACCCAAGCTAAAGGGTTAAAGGATCAATCTAAATGAGGATCTCCTCTCATACAGATTCTATGTGTCATCTCTCATCTCCCTTTATTTCAGTGTTTGGTGTGCTATTGACTGAGAACTGTTGTAAATTCTGATTCTCAGGGCAATATTGACTAAGCTGCCAAAGGCAGCTGATAGAATAACCGGCCCAAAGTGAAGGGAGCCGAACCCCGTTTAGCTATTCACTTCAGCTCTGTATGGCTAAAAACAGCTGTAGAACGGCTGGCTTCGGCTCCCTTCACTTCACCTCGGTTCAGCCGAACAGCCTCCGCACGTTTGGATGAACCGAAGTGGAGAATGCGTTCGCCTCAGCCGATCCAACATCTGGATCGGCTGAGGCAAGCATTCGGCAGTTCATTCACTGCTGTTTGCCCCTATACTAATAGGTGCCGAACAGCAGTGAGTGAATAGCTGAATGCTTCTGTGCAGCAGTCGGCTTGGTTATTCTGTTCACTACCTCAGAGGCAGCAAACAATATGAAAAATATATAAACAAAAGAAAACTAAAAACTAAACGGTGTGGAGTTTCCCCCAAAAGCCCGCCGACCCGACCGGACCTGTCAAAATTAACAATTGTTCATTTTTACAGGTGTTTTTACAGGTGTGGTCGGGTGGGTGGTCGGGCTTCTGGGGGGAATCCCATGCTTTTTTTTAAATTTGTTTACATTTTGCAGGGAAAACTGTCTGCTTCAGCAGACCTTTTCCTCCCACTTCAGCTGTGTACAGCTCAGCCGAGCCGAAGCATATGCGTTTGGCTCGGCTGAGCTCTTCTGCTCCAGTATGGGCTATTTTGAATAGCCCATACAGCAGGCCTTCGGTACAGCCTGCGCTACGGCTTTCATTTCGGTTCGGCTGAAGGTTTGGCTTAATCCTTTGGCTCATTAGTGAATAACCCCCTCAGTGTACTGTTAGCCGGTTGATTGGTTGCAGGGAGGGGCTGGCAGAAGCCGACCTCTCACTCTAGGATCATATTAGCAGAGCTGCTCTCCTATTGATTCAACACTGAACCCTTTCAAATGAATCAGTTTTCAGTTAATTTGGATGAATCAATTCATTCAGTTCACTGAAAAGAATCGATTCAAAAGAACAATTTGTTCATGAACTGGACATTACTATTCCACATAGCTAGATGCCCAGCTGGACTGTTAGGAGGAGGTAGGATGACTACAAATCAGGGGAATTTTTTCATGCAGTCACTATTCCTCCTTCTGGGCGATGGCTCCTTTTGTTCCCCGTGGTCCCTGTGTGTGTTTATAAAGTAGCCACTGCTCCAAGCTCACTTCCGTGATGGACTACAATCTCACATTCAGTTTTCTAATTTGTATTGAGATTGTGATCCATCAAAGGAGCGAGTTTAGAGCGAGGGCTACTTTACAACACACACCGAGTATTTAAATAATACAGAAATATGCGACATTTTTGATTATAGTTCGGGTACGTGACTGCATTTGTAAAGATTTAACTCCTGAGTTTAGTGTCACATTAAGGCACAGAGCCTCTCTGTTGCTGTAGAAATGAATTACAGCAGTTCTACCATTTGCAGAGATTTTGGTTACTGCCTCCTCTATATGGGATGGAGTGAATATGCACAATTGTACACATTTATTGCAGATATGTTTTTCTATACATGTTGCTTTCCCATTTTTGAGTACTCAAAAGCAAAATGCTACTATATATTTATTTGTATTTGTATTTTTTTTCCAGACAGATCTTAGAACAATTGGAAAGAAATTTCTCCCTAGCGACATCAACGGAGGAAAAGTAGAGAAGGTAACGAGGGTTGTAGCTTTTTGTCAGTTACTTGTTTTCATAGTCTCCTTGTCATAGCTGCGCTTTACTTCTGGGGAACTGCATCTTTGTTTTTCATCTTTTTTTTGTTTTTGTTTCCTCCCTATAAAATCGAGACACTTTGTATGAGGTCATTCCTCCAGGGAGTTTATGAAACGAATTGTGTTAAAATTGCATGCCACTGCTTTTGACCTCTTCTGTGTCGCAAGTGTAGCAGCTTTCACTTGAACTGATTATGTTCTGCCTCCATCCCTTGTGTTTGTGCCTAGCTGATGGAAGATGCACACCAGTGTTTTATTCATGCTTCTGAGAAGATTTAGTTTTTGAAGTAAATCAAACCTGACTGGCGGCGAGAGGTTTCAGCGTGTGCTGCAAGTTACCAGCTGTTTCTGTTTGTTTATCAGCTGGTACTGCAGTGTTTGACTGGATTCATGACAAGTGTACCATCTTCCTTAATTAGCAGAGGGGCAGGAGGGACTGCTGAAGCAGGCCACACTGTGTATATGTAGAGCCATGTTGAAACCAGGTTTTATAATGAAATAGATGCCATTTCGTAGTGCAGTTCTCTTTTAAAGTCGCTAGCTGAGCTTCTTTTTCGCTTTTCCATTTTATGGGATTTTGTGGTTTAATCACCACCGCTGGTTAGAGCTTTTAAAAGTCACACAGATATATTAAAACTGAGAATTTAATCACTGCCGTCTTCCCATCTAGTTCCTCTTTGTGCTTTGCTGGTTAGTTAAAATCTTTCTTTTAGATTAGACATTTAGATCTACTTCTGGCTTAAGGGAAAACTAAAGCTTTTACACTTTTTTTTTTCCTCTTTTACAATCATGTGGAAAAGAAAGTACGCCCGCTTTGAATTCTATGGTTTTAATTATCAGGATATAATAAAACTCATCTGGTCCTTAAATTAGGTAAATACAACCTCAGATGAACAACAACAACACATGTACAAGCGGGATTGAACTGGCTATATACCTAGGTAGTATGGCCAGTTCTAGAGGTTAACGATAGATCGGGACAGACAGCGTACTTTAGTGAAAAAAGTTTATTTAACATGAATGTATAAAAATATAAACACAGCCATCAGACCACTGTAAACACAATTAAAAGCAAGACAGAATGCTGAACGTAAACCTCATACAATACAACTGGATAACGGAATAGGTCCTTATTACTAGGCACATGGATACCAAGATAATACATTAGCGATAAATAGTATATACAAATGTATGTAATATCCCACCAAAAAGTTTAACCCCATATAGGCTGTAATTCAAATGGAGGAGGTATTCGCAACCTTGCTGGGGCTTGCACTTGATCCCGTTCGTGATATCCTTAAAGGTAGATAATACGATTTCGTATCTGAGTGGCAACAGCTGCCAAAATAAATAGGTTCTTGTATCAGGAAGAAGCGGAGAGGATTTCCTTCTAATTGATTTTTAGACTCGGTGTATCTGTTCACACTTTTGGTTCTTTTTATTGCAACATGGTGTCCCACATCAGTTGCTGTGTTTTGGAAGGCAGATATAAAGTATCTCATTCTGCCATTTAGTACTTGTGGATATAATTATGCAGAAAGTCGTGGCAGTATAGGTAAATAAATGTGAGTCTTCCCTGAATACCTCTGAGACCAAGGGGTATGTATTTAAAGGAGATCGAGTATATTATATAGGTAGAGATACTCGCCTACCGTACTGTCCATGCCGTTGATAATATCCTCTTTACTTTCTGATGGAAGCCAGAAGGTTATAAGCTGTGACCTTAAAACACCTTTAACCACTTTATGTCCGGAACAACTTCTTAATTCTTGCACACATGATAACATCTGAATTTTTGGCTAGAAAACGGCTTAATGCCCCCAAACAATTATACATCTTCTGAAAGCAGAGGCCCTGTAGAATAAAAAAAATGCTAGTTGCAATTTTTATGTCACAATATTTGAGCAAATATTTATCATATCAATATCAATATTTTTGGTATAAAACACACTAAAATTAATTTTAGTGCACACAAGCACAATATAATACCCCCTTTTAAAACTATAAAAGATCGGGAACTCCTCATCAGAGAAACAATGGAAAAAGACGGAATCTGTCATTCTACACATGAACCTTAAACAAAATCCCTGTGCCAATATCGGTGATTTATACCTCAATGACTCTGTAGTTTCTTTTGAGCATTTAACCGAAACTTATATTGTCCCTCCTTAAAGACTTTTCCAAATTTCTCAGGGTTCGACACTACCTCTCCTCTCTCCGCTTAAAGGACAATTCCTCTATCAGGGATACTCTTTCCCACTTTACAAACCGGACTCATGCTCATAGAGGCTTCTCCTTCTTTTATAATCTACTTTTAACTCTGAACCCCACAGAAAAGCAACCTTCAATGGTTTGGTGTGAGAGAGAGAGAGCTACAGCTGTCGATTTCCACCAAACAATGGTGTTACGCCATCAACTGGTCCTCTAAATCCTCAATGCATAAACCAATGAGAATCTGCACAGAAGCTCTTCCAGATATGGCACTACACTCCTCTGAGACAAGCAAACATTTCCCCACAACCTCGCTTTTATGCTGGAGACTCTGTGGGCAAGTAGGATCCCATTCTCATATCTGGTGGTTCTGTGACAAACTAACGTCATGCTGGAAAGGAGTCTTCCACCTCTGTTGTTCTTATTCCCTATGATCCTAATTCTGCTCCTGTTCTTTTGGGAATAGGCATAGATTCATGGCCCACTACTGGATATCCCCTATAGCCTCTGAAATATTTTGCCCTAATTGAAACATGATCACTGCTCTATTCTAGATACCTCTGGTACTTTACTCTGTATATCAGAAGTACCATACTACACATAAGCTTTATCTTCCATAATGCACATCCACATTTTGCTCCATCAGATTGGTACCTTACCCTTGTTTAATTGCTTTAATACGAAAATATTGCATATTGTGCTTTTTAGGCAACCTGTATGCACTCTTTTGACTCGTAAAAATTTACAGTTAAAAAAAAATATATAGGGGGGCGCATGTGCGCGACGAGCTAGGACGGACGCGTTTTAGATCGGCTCCGTACCTGCCGGGACCCGAATAGCCTCTACAGCCTTCCAGACTGATCGCCAGACAATACCCTCCACGCCTAGGGAGTTAGAACCATGTCGCGCCCGGGCTCCAAAACAAGGCAGAAGCCTCCGAACATCAAGGATGCATTGGCTGGGGCGGCCCTTAAGATGACGCTGGCCGGGCTTCGCGCCTCTCCCTTCACCCGGGAGGCCTCTACACCACGAGGGGATGAGGAAGGAGAAAGCCGAGCCAGTTCCCCGTCTCCTACCCGAGTCACCCCTGACCACAAGGAACTCTTAGCTCGCATAGACAAAATGCTGAACAAAGCCCTGCAGACCACGTCCAAACAAATAACGGAGCGGTTGACCAAAGAAATCAGGGACCTAGGTCATCATACAGCGGACCTGGAGGCCCGAATGGACGACGCTTCAGCAACGCTTGACACCTATGCCCGCGACTTTGATTCCCTGAGGGATGAAAATCTAACTCTCCATTACAAGCTGGAGGACCTGGAGAATCGCTCCCGGAGGTCCAATCTTCGCTTCCGAGGGATCCCTGAAACGGTAACCGACCTACAAGCTACCGTCACCGCCCTCCTGCAGGAGCTCCTACCCTCTTACCCGTTTGAAAGGCTTGAGTTTGAGAGGATCCATAGGGCCCTTGCCAAGAAACCTGTATCGGGCCCCCCCAGAGATGTGGTCGTTAAATTTTTATACTTCCGCACCAGGGAAAGCATTCTGCAGGCGACACGGAATAGGTCCCCACTGACATTCCAGGGGTACGACTATCAAGTGTTTGCGGACCTGGCCCCATCCACTATCACCAAGCGGAGGGAGATGAAACCGGTCCTGCGGGTTCTGCAAGCTCGTAACATCCCATACAGCTGGGGCTTCCCCTTCCGACTATCCTTCGTACTCAACGGTCGCACCTACTCAGGCATAACGCTGGAAGAGATGCAGCACCACCTGAATACCCTGAGCCTTCCGGAGCAGGCGGCTGACCTGCCGACCTGTCGCAGCCGACCCGACTACCGCTGACTCCTGCCTTGGCCCTTCCGAGGAGGGCTCGCTCACCGTCCCGCTGACGAAGAAACCGAGCCTCTGGATCCGAATCTGACCATGCTGGGTGAGACTCCTGATACCCCAATGGTGATACCCACGGAGCATATTGCCCCTTGATTTGTTTTCCCCCACAGTCTGGTTCAAAATGACTGCCGGTTTGATCGCCAACTACGCTTCAACATTGCAAACGTGAGACTACCCGAACACCTTCCCCCGTTTTCTCCTCATTCGTCATCCCCCAAACCCCTGCATATCACTATACGTTCCCCACATTTGTCTTCCTCCCCCTACAGCTACCCATGTCTTCCGAAGCCATCTGAACTGCGGTCGCGGCAACCTCCCAGACTGTCCATGAATACAGGACAGACCCGCTCGTGTCGGATCTATAACAGTGAGCCCTTTCACCCTTGTTATTACTGCTGTTTCTTTGACAAACACTGTACCTTAATAGTGGGTCTAACTGTCTCTTAGCCTATGTTTAGATGCTTTTGGAACCGTATGACATGCATAGTCTTAACAACTGCACCCCAGCATCATGACTGGGGTTTCCCCTGCGGTGCTGAACTCTCATGTCCACGGGGACTCGTGGCTGGGGAGACTGGACCCTTTCCTGATGCTGTGGTTGCCCAGCTGAGCACTTACTCCTGTCGCTACACTGTGGGGATAGACATACGCAGCTGCTAGTTGTTTGTCTGGGGGAACTAGTGACACCATACGGGGTCATGGCGGTTTGGGATGTGGGGATGCCTCTCAATTGCCTTCTCCTCACCCCACCTCTTCCGTCTCCTACCCATTCTTACCCTCTCCCTTCCCCCCCTTCCCCCCAACCCGCCCCCCCCCTTTTTTTTTTCTCTCTTTCCCCCTACCTTCCAGTACCTCCCTCCTCTCCCACTCCTCCCCATGCATCCCTCAGGGGACTCCACCACCCGCCAATCCTTCCCTACCCCAGAACCCGTAAACCCCCCCTAACCTGGGTCATGTCACGCTTATTTTCACCAAAGACAAACCATTTATGTTCTATAGCTTAGTAGTAATAGAGGTTTTGTGACCCCTGTATGGGCCGTTGTTTGTTGGATGTTTCCGCCCGAGGGCCCAAGCCTGTTTGGGTTCATTTTGGAACCCCCCTAGGCCTTACTGGACTTGCTGATAGCAATGTTAACGTGTTTATTGTTATGTCTAATTATCTTTTTTCTCTCCTTCTTGCTTCTTTCTCTAGCTGCACCCCTGCTCCCCCTCTCCCTCCTCCCTCCCACCCCCGGAATTTGAGTGACAGTGCGCCGGCATACATTAAATTTCCACTCGGTGGATGCACTTTACTGAGCTACCACTCCTGGCTTCCACCATGAGACCGGTACGTATCCTTACCCTCAAAGTGAAGGGCTTTAATTCGCCACACAAAAGGACAACAGCGTTTCGCCAGTTTCGTTACCTGGGGGCAGATGTGGTCTGTCTGCAGGAGACTCACTTCTCCAGCAGATCCACCCCTTCATACTTTGGTCGCCGCTACCCCCAGGTCTATTTAGCCAGCGCCAGCACGAAACATAGGGGAGTCCTCATTGCTTTCACAGTCGTAAACCCCCCCTAACCTGGGTCATGTCACGCTTATTTTCACCAAAGACAAACCATTTATGTTCTATAGCTTAGTAGTAATAGAGGTTTTGTGACCCCTGTATGGGCCGTTGTTTGTTGGATGTTTCCGCCCGAGGGCCCAAGCCTGTTTGGGTTCATTTTGGAACCCCCCTAGGCCTTACTGGACTTGCTAATAGCAATGTTAACGTGTTTATTGTTATGTCTAATTATCTTTTTTCTCTACTTCTTGCTTCATTTTCTAGCTGCACCCCTGCTCCCCCTCTCACTCCTCCCTCCCACCCCCGGAATTTGAGTGACAGTGCGCCGGCATACGTTAAATTTCCACTCGGTGGATGCACTTTACTGAGCTACCACTCCTGGCTTCCACCATGAGACCGGTACGTATCCTTACCCTCAAAGTGAAGGGCTTTAATTCGCCACACAAAAGGACAACAGCGTTTCGCCAGTTTCGTTACCTGGGGGCAGATGTGGTCTGTCTGCAGGAGACTCACTTCTCCAGCAGATCCACCCCTTCATACTTTGGTCGCCGCTACCCCCAGGTCTATTTAGCCAGCGCCAGCACGAAACATAGGGGAGTCCTCATTTCTTTCACAGGAGCGGCCCAGTTTCTGTGTACAGGGGAGATCAGGGACCCGGCGGGGAGGTACCTTCTCCTCACCGGAACGCTACACGATACAGAGGTAACCATTGTTACGTACTATGCACCCAATACGAACCAATTCCCGTTTTTCACACACCTACCACAACTGATCTCACAACACCAAAAAGGCACCCTAATACTTTGCGGGGACACTAACTCAGTACTGTTTCCTTTTCTCGATAGGTCGGACTCCTCCTCCACCCCTAACACCTGCTCTATTGCTCTGCGCTCCCTCTTAGCCCGCAATTCGCTCATAGACAGCTGGCGTGAACTGCACCCCACCGAACGCGACTACACATTCTATTCTAATCCCCATAACTCATTTTCCCGGATAGACCACATATTTTTGGCACATCCCCTACTATCCTCACTTACTGATGCCCGTATCATCCCTATCTCCTGGTCAGATCATTCAGCCGTCGTGATCTCCCTAACCTCGCTGTTAGCTAGTGGCACCACCCCTTCATGGTCCTTTAATGACTCCCTATTCTCTGACTCCTCATTGAAGGCCACCCTCCGCTACCACCTTATGGATTACGTTAGCCTAAACTGTGTCCCGGGCACAGACACACTGACGGTTTGGGAGGCCCACAAGGCGGTGATGCGGGGACACTGCATCAAAATCGCCTCTATCTTCAAGAAGACATACACTGCCCGCCTCCATTCCCTCGAACGAGCCTTTCAAGATTGCTCGTCTGTTCACCAACGCCAACCGACCATACAGCGTAAAAAGGATCTGGACATTGCGCGCCTGAACTTAAATCTGCATTTAACCTATAGAGCGGAGAATGCACTCAGGCGCACGAAACATCTCTTCTATCTTAAAGCGAACAAGCCTGACTCCCTTCTAGCCTCAAGGTTACGCAAAACGGACCCCACGTCGCAGCCTTACAGACTCAGAGTATCGGGGGCCTCTCACACTAGCAACCCGGCCAAGATAGTGGACATGTTCCACTCCTTCCTTTCGGACCTATATTCCCCCACTCCCTCCTCTACTCCAGTACCCGACCATCCCTTACTATCTGACCTGTCGCTGCCCCCCATATCGGACGCCTTTCGCGCCGTTTTGGAGGAACCCATCACCGACCCAGAACTGACGCAGGCCATAAAATCACTGAAAATCTCCAAGAAACCAGGACCGGACGGATAGACCGCTACCTACTACAAGAACTACACCGACATACTAGTACCACTAATGCGAGAAGCTTTCAACTCCATCAGCACAGGTAACTTACTACGCCCTGAATCCCTGGCCGCTACGGTTGTTATGCTCCCCAAACCTGACACAGATAACTCTGCCCCCTCAAACTTCCGGCCCATCTCTCTCCTTAATATAGATGTCAAGCTCCTGGCCAAAATACTGGCCTCCCGGCTGAACTCGGGAATAGGTAACCTGATCCACAAAGACCAAGTGGGATTTATGCCCACCTGCCAGGCGAGCGAAAACATCCGTAAGATAGCACTACTCATCCAATTGGCGAGGAAGCGGCAGGTTCCCTCCATGCTCCTGTCCCTTGATATTAGCAAGGCGTTTGATTCCATTTCGTGGCCGTAGAGTCGGCTCAGTCCTATCGACATTGGGATAAAGCGGGCGCTACACAGATCCACAAGCTTATCTCCCCCACGGGTTTCCACACATTCCCCCATCTAAGGACTACCTACCACCTACTGGGGAGCGAAATCTTCAGGTACCTGCAAATAAAACACTTAGTTACCACCACAATTCGCTTCCCGGTAGGATGTCCTCTGCTGTCAGATTTTGAGAGAAGCTGTAGAGACGATCCTCACTCGCCGGGCCTGATCTCCCTAATATACGCATGCCTCATTTTCAAAGGTGCCCCCACGAACCACAAGTACATGCACGGCTGGGCCACTGACCTGGGGATGGCGGTTGACGAAATCCCATGGGAACAGATATGGGCCACCACATCCTCCTGTTCCCGCAATGCGTCTGCAGTAGAAACTAACTATAAGGTCCTTTTATAGATGGTATATGGTGCCCAGTCGTCTGGCCCATGTTACCCCAGGTAGCTCACCAAATTGCTTCCGAGGTTGCTTAGCAAGGGGGGACTATCTCCATATATGGTGGAACTGCCCAATAGCCCAAAGGCTCTGGTTACAGGTGGACACGATACTTGGTACCCTTACCGGGTGAAATGTACACCTGACCCCAGCAGAAGCTTTGCTGAATGTTAGACCACCTGACATATCTAAAAATGAATTCCGACTCCTCACCCATATCCTCACGGCGGCAAAACAGGTTATAGCCCATGCCTGGCTCTCAAACACCCTGAGTATCACAGCAGTAAAAAATAGGATCTACTGAACTATGATCAACGAGAAGCTGACTGCAAAACTACTCGATAGCCTACCTAAGTTCAATAGGGTATGGGAACCATGGGTTGCCAATTTTTTCCCACCAGACTTTGATAGGACCTTGTTTGACACATGACCTGGAATCCCAATCTTCGCTATTGCGTGCTCCATGCCACGCAATGTGCCTGGGCGTCACTGTCCTCCACTTCCCTTTACCTCATCCCTACCCTTCCACCCTACCTCCCCTTCCCCTACATGTGACCTTACAATTGTTCCCCTCCTTACTAGGACTGTATAGCAGCCCACCCTCCTACTATCTCTCGCCTTCTTTTCCATACTCTTCTTCTACCACTTCTCCAAAAACTTGGTAAAGGCCAGTCGGCTCGGTTCGACTGGCTCATCCATCCATCAGATGGTGATCATTGGCATCCGACCGCAAAGAGCTCTGCGCAGGTTGCAATGGATATAGCCAATACAAGGTGCCCCTGTATTAGACATTAAGTGTTGCCAATACTCAAAGCCTGTAATATGTATAATACCACCTGTAAATGATGTATAAGTTTTGCTTTTCTACTTTTATATGCCAATAAAAACCTATTGAACAAAAAAAAAATATATAAAAGATCGGGTCATGCCAGGTAAATCGATACCAAACATGTCAACCCTTAAAATTGTGTGCACCCGTGAATTGGTAAAAAAATACAGTACGCAAAGTTGACCATACGCAACACTTTAAAAGCCATTATCACCCATTAATTTAGTGTTAGCAGGGAGAGATGGTCCTAGAATTATTGCTCTCACTCTGATGGTTGTGGTGGTATGTTACATGTGGCACAGTTCTTTTTGCACGTAGTGGTACCCATTGCATATTTGTGTTTCAATAAATATATATTTTTTATTTTTATTTTCTTTAACTTTTTATTTTTTTACACTTAACTTTATTTCTATCACATAAGGCATTATGTGATAGAACTTTATTTCTATCACATAAGGCATTAACAAGTCCCCTATGTGATAGCACAGATGCATTGACAGGTCCTCTTTATGGAGACATTAGGAGTCTATTAGAACCCTAATGTCACTTATGAACCCCAAAGAAGCTGATGAAACACAGATTGTGATTCGCAAGTTTCTTCTTTTGCCACAGCAGCCAGAGAAATGAGATGCTGAAACCGTAGGTGACAAAATCCTCATCACATCTGGTTTCAGTGATTAAAGAGTAAATCAGCTATTGGAAATGGGCTAAACTCCCTCTCATCTAGCTGCAGACACCTGCCACTTACTTACAAATGATTGGGCCGCTTATTACCACTTCAGGACTGTGCTGTTTTTATATATATACGTATTGCAGTCCTGAAGTGGTTAATAAGATTAACACGTTAAGGTTTTTTTGCAGTATGCCAAAACAAGCAAAATAAAATTAAAGACTGTATTTTCCTTTTAAAGAAGATTAAGTGATGGTGGATAAACTGGAAATTTGCTTCCACCAAAAACTGAGTTTGGAGCCTGAACAAGAAAGTTATAAACAGGGATATATCTACAGGGATATATATAGATATATCTATATCTATAGATATATCTATATCTATAGATATTTTGCTGTCAGGCTCCTGTGGGTCTTTGGTTTTATTCACACTGGCACTCCTGCATTTTGCTTTTCTAAACACAGGAGAAATTCTGGGAAGTATAAACATATCATATGCCTTCCAGATCAATATTTCCTGCATTGAAATGTTCCTGCTTGAAGTCACTTTTAGATGCATTTACTTGCGTTTAGGGTTTCTAATCGCATCCTGGACACACAGAATTCTGTTTTCTTTAAACACAACTAAACTGAATACAGCTAAACATTGGTAAATGTAAATTCTGCATGATATCATTAAAATCAATTGCGTGCATTTATATACATTCAGAAATGTGCTCTAAACTCATATAAACGCAGGTTTGACACTGCCAGTGTGAATGAGGCTTTAAAGTATCGATTTTATAATCCTTTACAGATAGGTGGGTGCAGATTATTGACTGTCATTATCTTTTTGTTCATTTTATGGTAGGATGACACAATGCAGTTTGTGGACTAGCCACTCCGAATTTACCTCCTCTGTGCTAAAAGTAATGTATTCCGCCTAACAGATCACAATGACTACCCACGTTTTATATACGTTTTATATTATGGAAATGCTTTCTCTTAGTATGTTCAAAGAGGCTGGCTGCTCATGAATTTTTCCTTCCTAGGAAGCTCACTACTTTGATTCCTGAGTGTCGCATTGTTTTTTTCTTTTTCTTAGACCTTCTTTCCTCCTACAGCTTTCAATAATCAGTTAAACGCTGCTTACGTTAAACTGCAATATCGTAACGTTAACTGTCCCAGTTCGCATGAAAATTACTTTACAGGCATTTCATAAATGGCTAAGAGATGCATTAGTCTACGGACTGGGTATACTTGGATGATCATAGAGCATGTTTAGATTGGCCCATTCAATACAAACAATGCTTCCAAATCAATAATCACTGACAATGTCTTATGGGACTGTAACAAGTTTCAGAAGGTCATAAGTGCTTAGCTTTTTTTTTTTTTTTTTTTAGCAGGTACATGTTTATTAAGAATTTGGTAATACAGAGGTAGAACAGAATAAAAGCGGAAACAATAAAGTCCTATTACAGTTGTAAGTAACCAAAGCATGCAGGTAGGCAATATTCCCAATAGATATGCACACTAAAGAACTAAATAACTGTAATAATCGGAAATTGCCTTTTAGAACGGATAACTGGCATAAGCACTATGTGGGACAGGTCAGATAGAAAAACAAAGTGCATGGGACTATTAGCCCTCGTTCACACCTGAACGTTTTGTAGCGCGTTCTACGCTCGACGTACGCTCTACAAAACGCTCAAAAATATAAATCCCATTGTATTCAATGGTCTCGTTCCCACCTTGGCGTATTTCC
>NW_017306649.1:792420-797136 GCF_000935625.1 Nanorana parkeri | reverse complement strand
TTGCTGGGATTTGTTGTTCCTCTATAGCTGCTAATGTTCTGCAGTGTGCCGCTGTATTATACAATGCAGAACACCATGCACAATACAATGCAATGCAGAAAACCAATGTATAATGCAGCGGCACACTGCAGAATACCAGCAGCTATAGAGGAACAACAAATCCCAGCAATAGTACATTATACAGGCTGTTTAATGTATTATTGCTGGGATTTGGTGTTCCTCTATAGCTGCTGGCGTTCTGCAGTGTGCCGCTTTTTTTTTTAAACAGGAACAGGTCCCCCTTACCTGTTTCTGAACCGTTGTAAGTTGTGGCAGCGACGTGCTCTGCGGGCGTGTGTCCGGCTTGTGCAGTGGGCGGGTACGCAGCGTGTGGGTGTGGCGTCCGCGGCATGCGTAGCGTAACTCATGTATGGAGCCGCGAACAGGCGGGCGTGACTGGCGAGCAGGACATTTACATTTTAGCCGACGAATCGACAATGGAAAACGTTAACGTTTTCCATCGTCGATTTTAATCGACTTTAATCGAATAATTGTTGCAGCTCTAGTAATACAGTTTATACGGCCTTTATTGCTGACTTGAAAAAAGGTATCTTTCCTCAATCTTAAGATCCATATTGAGGGATATATAAAAGAAACAGCGTCACACACTCTTCTCCATATTACTAGCTTACTCCCCATGTAAAGCGAGCAATCCCATAAAACCAATTTGTGCGTTTAAAAAAAATATATATGTGGGAAGATTTTTTTTTTTTTTAAACGTGCCATGGAATTGAGTTTGCACTTGGAAGCTAGAGGATACAAGAGCGGGAATGAGAGAGCTTGCTCTAAAGTTAGTAATTTCCATAGTGGACACTTGATTAAAACTCAGCATAATAAAAAAAACTAATAAGGATCGGTTCTGCCAGCACTGCTAGATGTCATCTTCACTTTATTGCAGTTATACAAGTCTCCTGTATCCATTTAATATGTGGATCTTTCTTCCTAATACATTCAAACATTTCTACATGCTTATAATTAGAGCTCCAACCACTGCACTTTCCATAGTAAAATGCAGACTTATTTCTTGTGATAGGCAAAAGGTGGAGGATGCCCATATTGATTAAAGGTGAATTATGGGAGGAGTGAATTACATTTTCCCATAATTAGATCCGACGTGTGACACTGAAACTGTCACTCGTCGGCTCTATTGATAGTGAACTGAGCAATCTACAGATATACAGCTGATCGCTTAGTTCCCGATCGTCTCCCTGCAGAGAGGGGTGACTGTCATTTACCGCTCCCCGCCGGGATTTCCCCCTCCGTTCCACCATGCTGACTGGAGGGACAGATGGGGGAGGGATTGGGCACAGCTGGCTCTGCTTTTAGAGAGGCAAAGGTGTCTTCCAATCGGGAAGCGGGGTGAACCCGGACAATCCCAAAAGTATAATCTAGAAGGGTCATGAGAAAATTCCAATGGACTACTCTAAGCTAAGGTAGAACACCATGGAGTATTGTTTGCCTTTGCATTGTAGTGGTTTTCTAACATCAGTAAAGTGTCAGCACACTTCTACAATGTATGCTAATCATAACCTTGCGGCAGGCATGCTTTTGCCTGTCTTCAGCAAGGTCTGGATAAAGGTTGAGGCTAGCGCTATTAAAGTAACTCCGCCCTGCTTCTTCAGCTATGCAGAGAATTACATTACAAGAAATTTAAGCAGAATCGTATTCATGGGCTTGGCATCCTGAAACACGATGCTGGTCTTGTTGCTGACTACGCCTGGGGGATCCCAGCACAGGAGTGGGCAACGGTGGAGGAGGCACTGGGGGAGCTAAGGAGACAGTGGGGCAATGTAGGTTATGTAGAACATATACATGTGCTCATGCATACACTTACACTTTTTTGGGAGAAAAAGTGTGAAGGATTAGAATCCATGCTAGGTTTTTACTGCTATCTGGAGCTGTGTTAGATACATTTCCCCTTACTTGTTTGTTATGGTAACCTGGGTTTTACAAGAAAGGAATTGAGTGCAAAACTGCAACAGGGATACAGACCGTATAAAAAAATCTGACTGGGGTTGCCTTCTCCTATGCAGCTAAAAGTATTGTTGTTTCTGTCTGGTCTGTGTTACTCTAGCTTTCACAATTGTTTAAACTATTGTGCAGGTGTATATGTATTTTGTGGCCAAGAGATTATGTACATCCAGTCACTATAGCTATGCTGGTTACATCCCATACCAAAACTTTAGCCATTTATATGTAGTTGGCCTCCTCTTTGTGGCTACAAAAGCCTCCACTCTTCTACAAGAATTCAGAGTACGTCTGTAGGAATTTGTGCCCATTCAATCAACTGATTATTATTGTGGTCCAATACTAATGTTGGACAAGAAGATTAAGCTAGCAATCAGTTTTCCAATTCATCCCAAATGTATTCAGTGGGATGAGGTCAGTGCTTTCTGCAGGTCACCTATATTTTATCCACTCCAACTGTATCTTTATGTGCTTGGCTTTGTGTAACTGAACTTAATTATTAGGGAGGTGCACATACTTTTGGGAATAAAGAATATTTATACTGTAGAATCATAGAGACTTCCATTTTTAAGTTAATATTACTAAACATTTCCCCAGTAGGTTGAGTTGAAGGCTCTGTGCAGGCCACCTAGTTCATTTACGCCACACTTGTCAAACCATGACTTTATGGACTTAACTTTGTGCACCTTACTTGATAATTTGGAGGGGTTTCCAAATACCTCTGGCAATATATATAGTATACAAAACTTCTTAGGGATGCACCAATACCAGTTTTTCTGTGTCGAGTACAGGTACTGATATATTTTTTTTTTCGGTACTCGCCAGTACCAATACCAGACGTTCCATTAAGGAAGCCAGCTCCATGCTCCCTTGTCACCAGGTGGAAGTTCTGGTATCAGGAGCATTTGGGTGAGTACGCGTAATCACCCAAATACTGGGTATCGCCACTGATACTAGTATCGGTATTGGTGCATCTCTAGTACCTATACTGTAGGATCATGCTGACTTCCAGTTTTACTGCTATTTGCAGTACATTAATAGTCTGGTTTGAGATCATGTCTTGGTTTCTACTTAAAGTGAAAGAAAAGTCTATCATCCACCTCAAAAAATCCCCATAACCCCATCACCCCGCAGATGACTGATAAATGCTCCAAAGAACTTCATTTAAGCCTCCACTTATTTTCTGTTGTAGGCCATTATACCCCACTGTTGCTAAAGCCAGTACCATCTTGTGTGCAGCTTGGTGTATTTTTCCAGGATGCCCAGTATTGGCATCAATACGTGTATCTTTTAAGTATAAGTAGTATTCCTTGTGAAAGTAGAGTGACAAAAATACTAAATTGCTGGGAGGTAGGGATTTTTGGCAGAAGACAAATGCAGCATCTTCTGCCAAAAAATTCATATGGTATGTGCACCGTACAGTGTACACACTCACAAAGATGCCGTAAATTGGATTGATGCCAGGGAGGATTTAATTCCTGTGTGCACGCCAGGGATTTACATAAATTGTGCCACCCATGGCCAAAGATGATTTCTGGGAACCTGGACGTGTCAGCGGCGGGGAACAGAGCTGATTTAAACCAAAGCTCAATGCAATGGAGAAGGGCACACTTGTTAGTTAAGTGTGCCCTAATGTGCAAGTACGCCGTGCATACTTGCACATCAGGCCAAAAAGCCACCCTGCAAATTAGTCACTTTTGCTTGCTTCGCTCAGATCATTACTTTAACTGGTGGATTATTTTTCTCTATGACTCAATATTTTCCTTCATGTAGAAGTGATTGGGTAGCTGTAACTTCTACTAGAAAGCCTGAAGTTTGTTTACATGCTGGTGCTGCCACTGCTGCAGTAGCTGTGGTAGTAGCAGCAAAAGGGTTAATGGAACAAGAATTTTTTAGGAAAACATACCATGCCAGAACACCTAGATGTGAAATGTGCTTTAGGAGCTGTATACACATTTTGGTTAAGAATAGCTTGCAATAGGAAGAATCAGCAGTCTTTTTTTCTGAAAACCTTACACCTTGAGGAGAACTGGGTGTTAACAAGACTGAATATATGTTGTCTTATGAGAAGGTGTCATTAGTTTTTTTCTATTCTCTCTTTGAGAACATCATCTCAAATATATTAATCAGTGTAAACACTAGACTCAATTGGCAAAGCTTTACCACAAGGATACGGATTTTCATCCATGTCACTGTAAAGTCAAATCTTCTTGACTTGTCAATTGCCAAAAAAATAAGGATTGTAACTGCAGTTTATCTTCTTGCCACAAGATGGTGACATCCTACCATTAATTCTAGTTTGTAGGCACCTGTTGCCATTGCAGTTTGTTCCCATTAGATTATAAACACCCTGAAACCTTTTATTTGACACTTTTTTATTTTTATTTAAATAAAATAGATAGACTTGACATATAGTCCAAAATATCAGTGGACATACAGATTTGCAATCATTTTCTATGCCAAGTAGCAGCCAGTAAGCTGCTTGCTGTAGTGTTTAACACACAGTGGAAAATGATTTCTGAAATCTAGTTGCAGTGGGTATCCGTTTCCTTTTTCATCGCTTAAACATCTATAAATGAGACCCACGGCTTTGTAACATGACATTTGATTCTAGACAGGAACACATTTACATACTCCTACAAAGCTGTATGCTGGTTAAACCCTGGCCTTGTTGGCATTGTGTGATTTATGTAATAAGTAGTACAAAAA
>NW_017306649.1:733977-792398 GCF_000935625.1 Nanorana parkeri | reverse complement strand
TGTACGGGTTTTGCTGTTTTTTATGTGCATACTTATATGAAAGAGCCCCAAATCAGATATTTCCTGAAAGATCTGAAAGACTAAAGAATTGAATAGATGCTACAGATTTTGTACATCGCATGATGTGTGCAAATGTTTAGCCAAACTTATGCTTACATGCACCTAAACACATTTTCTCAATCTTATAAGTATAAAAGAGAAAAACCAATGTTTACATTTGAAATTGTGCATTTTTTGTGAAAGTGAACATTAGTGGCAAGCAAAGCTAGCGACTTACTACTTCATCTGTTTCATACTGAAATGATGCGCTAAGATTATCATGAGACTTCTGAAGTGTAAGTACAATAGGTCAGTCCCAAGATCCCAAATAGCAGCACACTGATAATGTCACTCAAATATATTCCACTTTATTTACCTCCACTTACAGTCCTACCGCTGTTCCACCCCACTGTATCGCATGAGCTTTATTGTTTAGGGTGAATTGTCTTAGGGCAGATCAGAGGTGTGACTGTCTCTCTCCCTGTCACTTTTGCACAAGCAGTAGTTCCCAAGCTCCTGGCTCCCACCGTATGGACCTTCAGTCCTGGCGTTCTGATTGCTGCTTTCTGACGATGTCTTCAATCACTCCTTTTTTCCTTCCTGGTGTGTCCTCTCCTGAGTTGTTGTCCATGTGCTCGGTGCCTTTGCATGCAGTACAAAGCAGTTTGAAGTCTAGGTTGGAACCAGGGTGACATTAGGTCATTACAACTGCAATATGAACCCATCTTCCTGGTATAAGCATTCTCTGTACATACTGAAAAGAAAGAAGAGTTGTAAACTTACAAGCAGAACTTTTGATTATGTCAAGGGTGTTGTTTAAAATAAGTTTTTACATCTACTGATAAGGTACTAGAGTATATTTAATAACCTGTTGATGTTTGATATATATAGAGAAGCGTCGATTCAATTTGGCATTTCTATAATTGCATCAAAAGTTATGAGTGCCTGTGGTTTCCTTTGCATTTCATCTCAATTTGATAGTATTTTTAGTCACTTGGGAGCTTTATTTTTATAACTTGTATTTCTGTTTCCAACTGCATTTGTTTCTACAATTAAATTTGTGTTTTTTATCTCATGTTTTTGTAGTTTGTTTTTAGACATTGATATGATTAGTCTAGATCTGGTTTACAGGAAAAATGCGGACAGAGGAGTGCTCATTTCCTGATTACTAATCGATAAAGTCTGACAGTAAGTCATGCAGCCAGACTGTGACTATGTTAATCTAGAGATCCACACATTCAATCTTCATTAAAAGAACTGGTAGTCAGTTGGAGTTGGGAATCTTCACTCCAGTCATGTGAAAAGCATCTGTGTATAATTACATATCAAAAGTAAACAAAGATATGCTTTCTACGTGATTGGATAAATAAGCCTCAGTATATGTTGCGTCTTTAGTACCGTCTGTGATTTGTTGTTATTAACGCGTGCAAACATAAGCAAATACGCAGACATTTTGCTTTAAACAGTTATTGATCATGTGTCAGAAAAACTTACTGACCTGCAGTCAGTGCGATGAGCGCACAATCACAAACATTACTAGTGGGAAGACCAGTAATGAATTCCTGTTAACCTTTATCAGGGTTAGCCACTTGGAAGATGACAGTTTCTACAAGAGAACCACTACTGTGTACTGACCCAAAACCTTTTCAGAGGACCCTCATCAAAGGACACATTTCAAGGCTCAGATGAGGTGCAGAGCCTTGGATCTGTGACTTTCTGCAAGTACCATGTAAAGGTTTTGTGGTTGGCTTAAAATGTAAAGGCATTTTTGGTTGGCATAGATTAGTGGTTGTTCAAGTGGCTACCCCGTGATAGGCTCTGATAGAGTTTAGCTGTGCTCCCTACTGCTATGCTAACAGTCTTTGCTAGGGCCTTGAACAATCACAATGTATGTTAAAGGAAATTTCAGTTGGAATGAAATATCCATATTTAGCCAATAAATGTTTTAAATACTTTTATTCCAGACTCTTCAAAAAGTTATCACAAACACAGAAGCAAAACACTAAGCCTTCATGTGGCCCCAAAACTCCTTAATTCCATCCAGAAGTATTGTAGGGAGTGCATTATCTTCCACCTATGTATTAAATTGTATACATATTATTATTATTTTATCTATGTACTTCTGCTAGATTAAAGCCTTACTTTGACCTGCATTTAAAAATGCAGAGCATTCAGTACGAACATTCTGATATTTGCCCACTAGATGGCTCCATCAGCCCAGAAATCTGCCTTGCCATGTTACCTGACATACTGTATATATGAAGTGAGAGCAGCGGCTAAATTAGTACTTCTCCAGTCCTCAAATGCGCATTGCAGAATTTGTCTACTTTAGATTGATTAGCATGACTCTTAATGTTGTCAGATCTGCTGTAGCACCTGAAATTTGTATGTTGCGCATAGAATTAAAGCACAGGGTCAGGCAAATGTTCTTTTTAAGTTTGACATTCAAGTCAAGATTTGTACCTGAGCATTGACGTCATGTACATTTAATTTTTTATTCTTTCTCAAACCACTGCATTTTCTAGCTTGACATTTTATCATGTTGACTTTGAAGTCCTTTCTTCTAACTGCATCATTGTATGGTTCTGTCATCCTATTCGATATTCAGTGGTAAAAAATTCTAGCAATTATTTAATAGTTCTCATTCCATGCATAGAAATTTCATACTAATGCTTGAACAAATAAACCACTACAGAGCAAAAGGGTTCCTTCTACATTATAGAATGGGATGTTCAGTGTTCGAATTACTTAAAAAAGAAAATGATTTTAGCCCAGACCCCCATATACCACTATAAACCCAACTTGTAAAATGAGAATTACATTGGTTTACAGATTTTTAGAGTAAACATTGTTAAAATGTAAATGTTGTTATTCCTTTTTATAATCTTTTAGATTGTTGGCCCTCACGAGCAGGGCCCTCCTTACCATCTTGACTTGACTTATATTGTGATTGTAATGTCTTCCATATATTGTAAAGCGCTGCGCAAACTGTGCCGCTATAAAAATCCTGTATAATAATAAGAAGAAGAATCTGATGGTTTCCGCACCAATGTGTAGATTTTTTGAAACCTTGTGAGTTGTCATCCTTTACTAATGACATTTAGGAAAGTTTAGTGAAATCTCATATGAGCTTTACCATGTTGTTGTCATTTCAAAAGTAATTTTAAATGTGCAGCTTTCATTAAATGAATACCAGGTGATCCTACCTTGAAGGTTCTTGTTCCGGCACCTCCTGTTTCAGAGTAACAATGTTCCGTCCCTGTCTCCAAAATATGCTGCTATATTGGCACTCTGGCAGACGAGTTTTTTTTTTTCCAAAATATTTTTATTTGTGTCAAAGAAAGATAATGTCACAATAATTTTCACAAGATATGAGAAACTACACATTTTCTAAATTTTCTGAACCATGTACTAAGTGATGTTTAGGATACACGAAACCAAGAATATTTGAACAATTAAATAAATCAGGAATATATATACCTCCCTCTGGCCCTACATTACCGGAGACATTCAAGCCTAAAGTGTCTAACCACCTGACATTTCTTTGGATAATAGATGATAGATCCCAACACTCTTTGTCTACCATGTATTCCAAGCTATTGCCCCAGGTGATATTATTCCGTTTTAATCAGATCCGGTACCCCCGGTTTTATCTGCCGTCATACATATCTTAACTTTTTCTACAACCTTTTTCAGCATATGTTCACCAGCCTCTTTTACTCCTCCTCTCCAAGCCGACCCATAGTCCTCTCCGATAGCCTTTCCGTCCTCGGCAGCTCATGTATCCTGATATCAAACAGTCCCATACCACATGAATTTTGTCCCTGTGTCACTCGCTAGTATTGTATATTTTTCGGTTCTTCAAAGTGCGTGGGGTAGGCAGACGAGCTTTTATTGCAAACTACTACTACTACTACACATTACGCAGGCATGGCCAGTTTTTGTCACCGCCAGAAAACATTCCCCTGAGAAATGCCAAGCAACCTTCGCTGAAGTGTATACAGGGAGTATCTGCAAAGAGGCTGCAGGAGATTAACACCACGGAGATGCAACAAAAAGATGAAAAAGTTGAAAACAAGTGTTTTTGTTTTTTTAGTGCTTATAGTGAATGGAAACTCTAATAATAAACTTTTCTCTAATGTGCTTCCTATTAGCCTCTTAAGTTTACCATTGAAAGTGTTTGATCTGTTTAATAAATGCCAAACATACCAGTTGATTCTGCCAGAAAGGTGGAATTCCTAACTTCCTCTAGTGAATGGAAAATGCTGCACTTAAATTTCAAGCAAGGTTGGCAGCCCTGCCCAGTTATAGAAAACCTCCTCATTATGTTATGGAGAAGGAGAGGAGGTGGTGTTCTGTAGACCTAACACACTTGTGTTCTAGAGCGATAGTGCTGTTTTTTCTTATATATAGAACAGTATGATAGAGTTGTCACCCTGAAGCAGGAAGTGTATTACTGGCATGATTGATAACCCATTAAAATAAAATACAAAAACACACATATAAGGACTGGTATATTGCAATTTATAACCTTAGTGTTCTTGGGTTTAGACACATTTTAAAGCTGAACTCAGGCATAAGTAAATATTGCCTAAATACAGGAAACTCTCAGTTATGCGGCACCCACGGGGATCAGAAGATGCTGGATTACTGTAGTTTCTGGTTGATTGAGAGTTAATAGTAACTCTCATGCAACCCCTGCGCCCCCTCCCCTGCGGCCCTATTCATCTGTTGCCTACATTCTGCAGCCAGCAGTTGAATGGAAACAGCGAGCAGTGGGTGGGAAGAATAGCCAGACTGCTATTGGCTATTTCAGATTGCAGTAGCCAATAGTAGGCTGGCTATTGCAGAGGAGTGGACCTGAGAGAGATGGTTTACTCTCAGTTCCGCTCCTCTGCTCAGTGGGCAGGTGCAATAGCAAGCCTGCCATTGGCTATTGCAATTTGCGATAGCCAATAACAGACTGGCTTTTGCTTCCCAATGTTTAATCTAGCCGCCAGCTGCAAGATGTAAACCAAGAATTTCGTTAGCGACTAAATTTATTTAGATGCTAACGAAATTCTTTAGTGTCACCATGTCTTCTATCAAGCAGCTACAAAAAGAAAAAATCGGGGACATCTGTTGTCCTCCACATTTTATTTTTCCAGTTGCTTAAGAGTGCTGGTTGCTTCAATGCCAGATAATGGGGAGAGTTTTATGATATAGATCTAAACATGTTATGGTCCCTATCTTCAGTCCCACATTCCTTATCCAGAACCTCACTGCATAGCTTGACTGTAAAATAAAAAGACCACCCAGCTCTATTGTATGTATGATTATCTAGATTTGGTAACGTATAAGAGGAGAAAGTTGAAATTTTACCACAGTAACTATACCAGGAAATGGTACCACACTATATAATAATAAATAAATAATACATTCCATTAAAATTCAATAAATTTGAATAGGATGCACGTTCAGTTTCTAAGTGGCCCTAACATGGCTGTGTCCAGAGACCTCTAAAACGAAAATTATAGAATTTTTTTATTTATTGATATAAAGTATTACACGTATTAGAAAAATAGTGCAATATGCCTCGGATATAAACACTGCTGTTATGGGTAGCAAATGGTCATATTTGTACTCTGTCCAAAGTAAGTGTTGAGCACAGAAGCCTCTAGACCTAAACTCAATGGAAACCATGGAATCACCATGACAACCATTTTCTTACAGAACACAATTTCCTTTTATTATTTAACCTGTAATTGATTTTAAAATGATTGCATTTTGCGATTTTTCCTGAAGGTGCTCTTGCTCTTTAGTGTGTTTGTGTTCTCCTGGCTGGGCCTTCGTTGTCAGCTGTGGTCACCGTGAAAAGTATTGGAGTGAATACATCGGCTGGATGATTATCATTGTTAGTAGAGGGCTGGGATCGGCTGACAAATACATTTTTACTAAACAGCTTTATTATAAAATCTGTCACTTTTTTTTGCTTTTTCCTGACGGCCCTAAAATTGGTACACTTTTAATTAAAAAAATGCTTTGCAAAAATGCCCATGCACACTTCATATTAGTTTCACAGTGATCAGATTTGTTTGAGTATTGTGACTGAAAGCCATAAAGAAGTAATACCAGTACAGGCTGTTCAATTTGTTTTTTTAGATCAGTTTTTTTTTCTAGAATTACTTGAAATGCAATAGATATAAAGCCTGTAAAATGTATGTTTGTGTGTTATAACAAGCTTACATTGTATTCTTTCTTTTACAAGCTGCTGAACAAAAATAACTGTTGAATAAAAATAAGGGGGTCTATTTATAAAAATATTTGCATAGCTAGGAGAATACTAGCGAAACTGCATGTACCTTCATTCGGCGTGAAAATGGGGCAAGATTGAATGTTCTTATGGATGGACTTCAGGTAGAATAAAAATTAACCTTTGCAGTGGGGCTATCCCTGCACTGCAAGGGTTAAGTGCTTGTTTTTGTCTGGGGTCTACAATAACAAAGATATTCTCACCCAAATCTCAGCCCCGTCAGGATGCTGGCTGCAGCTACCCTCCTCCTCCGCTCTGGTGGCCTAAGGATCCGTGAGTCGTCATGCCCTAAACAGTATGCTAGACGTGAGAAGGCTGAGGGATATTTTATCACTGGAGCAGAGGGGTAGAGAATCTGCAGCCAGCAGCAAGATGGGACTGAGGTTCGGGTGAGTATATCTTTGTTATTTTAGACCCTAGAGGAAAATGAACACTTAACCCTTGCAGTGCGACAGTAGCCCCCTGCAAAAGTTATGTTTCATTCTGTCTCAAGTTCTCTAACACCTTGCCATCCGCCCATCGTAAAAATATGTGCGGACGGTGGATCCTTCCCGGCGGGTGGACGTACATGTACGTGATTTTATTTCTGCTTGCACGCACCCCTTCCGGGAAGGTAAACCACCGTTACCAGCTGTTTCATACAAGTGTTTGGCTGGCTCTATAGGTTTTTTTTTTTTTAATGTTTGGTTCTTTTTTCTTTATATAGTAAAAAATAAAAATACCAGTGGTGATTGCATACCACTAAAAGAAAGCTCTATCTGTCCCCCAAAAAAAGGATATACAATCAATTTCAGTAAAGCGTTGTATGACGGAATAAATGCCAGTCAAAGTACTGCAGCACTGAATACTGAAAAATGGCCTGGAAAGGATGGGGGTTTAACACCCCGGTCATCAAGTGATTAAGGTCCTATTTTCTCTCTTGGTTGAATGTTTTTCAAATATTATGGGCAGTAGTGAATTGGGAAAATACCGTATTACGGCCACTAGATGAAGTGAGGATTATAGGAAATCAATACATTTTATTGTGGGGCTAGATCCGTGTAGTAGCAGTGGTTATATTTACTTGCTATCTCCTTCCTGTGTTCTCTAGAATTGTTACAAGGTATATATTTCCTATGATCCTTAGCTCTATCTAGTGGTCATAATTCAGTATTTTTCCAATTCACTACTGCCCATAAAATATGATTGTCCACATTTATTGTTATTGTCCATAACATTTGACCAGAAGAGAACATCGCCTTTAGAACATTCAATTTTCCCATATTCTTACAAAGACCGCGTAATTTACACAGAATGAATGTATATGAAGATTCATTGGAGTAATAGCTGTGCAATTTTTAAAAAATAAATAAATAGACCCCTTTGTGAATGTTATAGTGACCATCAGAGATTACAAGTGGAATATATAAAGAGCTTGTCCAATGTTAGTGCATCATCTGTGACCAGGTTTATTAAAAATATAGTGAGGTTGCATTCGCTGCTTTTGCTAAAGTCTGCAGTTTTCTGGATATTTTCTACCATATCTACAGTATAGTCCACCAATCTACACTAAAGATAATTACATTTAGTAGCTGTAACTTTTCTGTCTTTAGAACGCATAAATCTTTAATTTTATGATTTAATAGCAACTGCCAAATTTCAATGGCTCAGGAGGCTTTAGGCAAACGCTGTGTACGGTGCTTTAACTTGAGTGATGGGAGGCTGGCACCATCTTAGTGCAGCACTTTGGTGCTGAAATCAAGTCCCAAGGTTACATAATGGGTACATTTATAAAGCAGTGAATGTGACCTACAAGGTTTAGTTCACCTTTTATAGAAAACCTATACTGTCCCCAAACACCATAACATAACCCTGAACTGAGCAGATTTGATAAATAAGTATTTATGCTGTTTTAATGCCTACTGTTCATTATCGCAAGGAGTGAAGCCTTCCCCAAAAATCCCTGCTGTTTCCGACTGGGGACAGAGAAAACTGCATGTGTGGGTTCTAGAGAAGGATGGCATTTGCTCCAGTACTGATATGGGGTGCACGTCCCAATGGCTTGTCCACCTTAAAGAGAAGACAGAATGGACCTTTTGAAACTGCAGTGATTTTTGGGGAAGATTTCACTCCTTGTGATAAAAAAAGGAATCGGAAATAAGTGTATTTGTAAAATCTGCTTTATTCAGGGCTATAGGATGCTGTTTAGGCTATTTTTCTTTAAAATATATATATATTTTTTAAATAAATGATTGATTCACAAGTGGTGAATGTTTGCTTAATTTAACAATTACTGCTTTAAAGTAGGGCTGCAACAACTAATCGGCATAATCGATTATAATCGATTATTGAAAAAGTTGTCAACTTTTTCAATCATCGATTAATCGGATTCCTATTGGTTGGCCCTTGCATTGCGCTGTATAGAGGACTACAAATCCCAGCAATAATACATTATACAGCGCAATGCGGAATACCACCAGCTATAATGTGCTATTGCTGGGATTTGCTGTACTCCTCTATAGCTGGTGGTATTCTGTA
Source organism: Nanorana parkeri (assembly GCF_000935625.1). Taxonomy (NCBI): domain Eukaryota; kingdom Metazoa; phylum Chordata; class Amphibia; order Anura; family Dicroglossidae; genus Nanorana; species Nanorana parkeri. Next base: position 783,550 of record NW_017306649.1, on the reverse strand, counting down.
TTGTGCTGTATAATGTATTACTGGGATTTGTAGTCCTCTAGAGCCTACGCCATTCTGCATTCATTGCTGTATAATGTTACACTTTTCATTTCACTATATTGCACACCACACTATTTTTTTTCTCTTTTACTTCCACCGCTCCAAGCTTGCTCCTTTTATGGACTGCAATCTCAATACAAACTAGTAGACCCATCACTGGAGCTATTTAAAAAAAAATATTTTATTTTTTATCCGATTAACCGATTAATCGGACTTAATAATCGGCTAACTAATCGATTTTGAAAATAATCGTTAGCTGCAGCTCTACTTTAAAGAATATGTTCCATTTTAAAAAAAATTATTAAACAAGGATGTCACCTGCACAACATGCAGCAGTAGAGACCTTAAAATAATGGTGGTGCTTATAGGGATGTCCGCCGTGCGTACAACAGTAGATGGCAATGAAGATCATCAGCACTCATGAGATGAAGTAAATCCAAATGTTCTTTTTTTATTAAAGAAACATGTCACAACAGCCAATGTTTCGGAACCACATAGGGTCCCTTCATCAGGTATATATATTCAGTAACATTTTTAACTATTTTGATAAAAATGTATCAAAATAGTTAAAAATGTTACTGAATATATATATATATATATTCAGTAACATTTTTAACTATTTTGATACATTTATTGTGAAAAGCAGATATACTCTTGGATTTCCTACCCTCAACACTTAACCTTTCTGTACTTGAACCTGAAATATTGTCATCAAAATGACAATGGCAGTATGCTGAAACAGTTGACTACTTATCTACTCTGTGTATATGATTTTACAGAATTCTGCCTATTTATTTTCTTTGTAAGTGTTCATGGGAAAAATATTAGAACATAAATATATTACTATACAAAGGTGTTTTTTGTTTTGGATAGATTAAAGGAGAACTATGGAGTCAGTGCTTTTCCCCATAGTTCTCCTAAGGGTCACGGGAGGGCACAAACTAGCGTCCTCCTGTGACCCAAAGCTCAGTATACCGTGAGCTACAGCTCGTGGTATACTGAGACCGCTGCATCCGGGACGGATCCCGACATTACTATCGATATCCGCCCAGCTGTGTGATAGACAGGGCCAGCTGTCAATCTAGAGGCACAGCCAGCTGTACCCGCCCCCTCCCCGTCCGTTCCGCCAGTCAGCGCTGGAGAATCGGACAGGGAAGGGGGGAATCCCTGCAGAGAGCCGTGAGTGACAGTCACAGCTCTTTGCAGGGACAGGATCGAGAAGTGACCGAGCGATGGTATGTGTTCGCTCACTTCCTGATCTATTGAGCCGACGTGTGACAGTTTAATTGTCACACGTCGGCTCGAACTATGAACCTAAGTGATTTTCACTCGCCCCATAGTTCTCCTTTTTAAGGGAGATTTTTAACCCGTCAGTTTGTTTTTTGGAGAGATTTCGCTTAACCCTAAATTGCCACAACAGAAACTGAAAGGAAGGCCCTGGTGGTCAGTAGGGTCACTAGAACTGGTTGCATCATTGGAAGATTTCCCATTTATTCCTTGGGCTTTTCTTTTACTTTCAGTGATCTCGGTCACAGCCAGGACAAATAGAGAGGGTGAAGCTCCCTAATGGGGGTCACAGACAGCAGTAAAAACCTGACAGGTGTTGTAATGTCCTCCAGTCTTTCCAAAACTAAAACAAAAGCTCTGGCTTGACTTGCACTTTAATATTTGGGTCAAACATAAACATGCGCATACAGAAATCCTTTTTTAAATTTTCAGGCAAATGAAATTCCTAGTCTGTATGGTGCTTCCATGCATCATTTTTAGTAAATTCCACCTTGGATTCTGCTCATGCTGGATGTTGGCCCTGTAGTGGCAAGGCAGTAGGCAGAAACCCATTCTGAATTGGGACTATCTATTAGTACAAACAAACCCGTTTTATTGCAGTGTTCATTGTTTTTTTTTTTTTATCTGTGACTGTGAGCTCAAAAATTCTAATTTCTTACTCTTCATCATTTATTTACATTTTACTCTTGCTCATGCATTTTATCTTTTGGTTTAGTTGATATACTAACAGGATTATTCACAAAAGGGTGAAGAGTTTGGAGAAGGCAGGAGAATTGAACAATCTAGGACAACATAGCTGAACTGGAAAGTGATCTGAATTGGAGAATTTCTCCAAATCAGCTATGTTGTCCTAGATTGTTCAATTCTCCAGCCTTCTCCAAACTCTTCACCTTTTTGTGAATAGACCTGTAAGTCAACAAGCTATTGGATTTGTTTGAATCAGTAGTTGGTTCAGTCACAATGTGAAAGTGCTGGTTTCCTTTTTCTTCCCCAAGGTGTCGCTGTCGGCATAGGTGTCCAAAATACCTTTTCATTGTAGTGGTATCCGTAAGACATTCCTACAAAAGTACTTTTACCGTGTCAAAGTGAAGGAGTTTCTTATGAAACCTACAAGGCAGAAATTAATTCTTGCTTTTATCTTCTCTTTTATGCTACATTGTAGATAGACACTTCTAGTTTAGTTTAAATGCCTCTTATTGTGAAATCATTTCTGAAGCTTTTATAAGTGCGTAGATTGAGATGCAGAACCACTGAGTATCATGGCTTTTTCAGACTGAGTTTCCAGATGTGCAAACAATGCTGCGAACTAAAGCCACAATCTAGTTCAGTAACAACATAGTGGATGTCCTTTATCTTTCGAGAGTACAAACAAAAGCAGACATCAATAAAAATAGAAGCATACTTTATCAAACTTTGCCGCTAAGCAAGATGATGTCAGCATGTTCTACTGCTCACACTAGCAGTGCAAGTTTTCTAGTTTCTGTATGGCTTAATATTTGTGTGTGTGTGTGTGTGTAATATAAATATATAGATATACATACATACACACACTATATTGCCAAAGGTATTGGGACCCCTGCCTTTACACGCACATGAACTTTAATGGCATCCCAGTCTTAGTCCGTAGGGTTCAATATTGAGTTGGCCCACCCTTTGCCGCTATAACAGCTTCAACTCTTCTGGGAAGGCGTCCACAAGGTTGAGGAGTGTGCCTATGGGAATGTTTGACCATTCTTCCAGAAGCGCAGCGCATTTGTGAGGTCAGGTACTGATGTTGGACGAGAAGGTCTGGCTCGCAGTCTCCACTCGAATTCATCCCAAAGGTGTTCTATCGGATTTTGGTCAGGACTCTGTGCAGACCAGAAAAGTGTCATTCGTCACTCCAGAGAACAGGTCTCCACTTCTCTAGAGTCCAGTGGTGACATGCTTTACACCACTGCATCCAACGCTTGTGTTGCACTTGGTGATGTAAGGCTTGGATGCAGCTGCTCGGCCATGGAAATCCATTCCATAAATCTCTACGCACTGTTGTTGTGTCAATCTGAAGGCCACACAAAGTTTGGAGGTCTGTAGCTATTGACTCTGCAGGCAGTTGGCAACTTCTGTGCACTGTGCGCATAAGCATGCGCTGACCTTGCTCTGTCATTTTACGTGGCCTATCACTTCGTGGCTGAGTTGCTGTTATTCCCAGTTGCTTCCACTTGTTAGAATACTGCGGTTGACCATGAAATATTTAGCAGCAAGGAAATTTCAAGGATGAACTTATTGCACAGGTGGCAACCTATCAGTACCACGCTTGAATTCACTGAGCTCCTTAGAGCAACCCATTATTTCACAAATGTTTTTAGAAGCAGTCTGCTTGCCTAGGTGCTTGATTTTATACACCTGTGGCCATGGAGGTGATTGGAACATCTGTATCAAATGATTTGGAGGGGTGTGCCAATACTTTTGGCAATACACCTTTTTTTTTACCACAACACATAGTTCCCATATGCTGGTGAGATCCGTTGGGGTGCCATCCAAAATTCATGGCACTGCAACTCTTCACACTGCATTGCCACGATGCATAGTTGTGAAGCCAGCCTCAAGGTTTTTAGCTTAAAATGTATGTAAACCAAAGCTTTTTTTGGCTATGCATACCCTTTGTCACTTATTTACAGTTATGCATCACTTGGATTTCTTTACCTTTTCGCAAAAAGGCACAATTTATTGTTTACAAATGTTTGTTATATATTACGATTAATACAGTTTTATCTTTTAGTGTATTTTTTAATTGAAAATATAGGCTTGATTAAACATTCATACAACTCTAACAAGGTGTACATAATTGCTTCAACTTTTAATTCTGTAGACCCTGTTCTCTGAGAAAAGATACGGTCTGTGTGTTATTTTATTAACTTTCAAATCTATAAATGAATAATAGCAAAGGGTTTTAATTTTAAATGTTTCCAAACAACCCATACCCAGGATTTACACCATTTTTGATTGGACCCTATTTAAAAAGGGTGACCCCATAGTCTTGTCAAAATTCTCAATGGGCATGTAAAAGAGATGTACTTCGTGTTTTAAGAGTAGTGGCTATATGCAGAAGCATACATCACTCTTTTGTAATGTACGCCTTAGAAGTTCTTGGCTACACCAAGCTTAACCACGCAGTCTCCGTGCTCTTGCTTCAATAGGGTGAGATATCCTTCTGCAATGGTAAAGGCCTCTAATGTAGCACACAGAAGGCATTTCTAAGATCTTACATACCAACTGAAACTGAAATTAGTACGCAGTACAAGCAGCTAGAGAGGTTAGTGATGACTTGTTTTTTAAGCTAATTTACTGCTTATTAAGAATATGTTCGAAAATCGTCAATATCCATAGTTTGGGCACAGGTACACATTCAGTTGATGCGGCAGGCAACTGAGAGGTGGGAGTTGTCATGAATATTATGAATCCTGCCCAACAAATGACTATTCAACGTCAATAAAACTTGTGAAAATGTCATTATTGCAATCCCTAATAAAAGATTACCAACTTTATTACATTATTAAATGGAATTCCTTTCTTGTCAGTCCACCAAGATTATGCAAACCGTGTATGCTTTTTATACGATGAGAGAGTCCTGCTTACAGTGGCTTGCAAATTGATTTGAGCTTTACAAAGTAAAATTGTGTTGCAGCATTAAAAAGGACATTAAACTGTTCAGTAGTTACTGTTAATGATTTCTGAGTGCTCATGTAGTAAAGCTTTGCTAAAACTCAATTGAGGTGGAATTCCAGTCAAAATAAAAAATTTCTTTGCTTTATAGGTAACAAGCAATCCCCTTCCTAATTCTACATTATTTCTATATCTGTATGTATTATTCAAATTTCCCTTTTGATCCTGCAGGTTTGCACATCTCATCCTTCGCTCCGTTTCATGGCTGATTATGCTGTATTGCTGCATAGATATTCAATTTAATTTCTATTTGCCCCTGTTATGTCTGGTGGTGACGTTAAAGGTGCTGTGTTTCCTTATGGCCTGTTCACACTGGATACATTGGGACATCCAAGACTGCACAGCACAGTTCTACCGCATAGACAAGTACATTTGTCTCATTTCTTATTAAAGGAGAACTATGAGGTGAGTGATTTTCACTCAACCTCATAGTTCGAGCCGACGTGTGACAATTAAACTGTCACACGTCGGCTCAATAGATCGGGAAGTGACCGAACACCTACCGTCGCTCGCTCACTTTTTGATCACGTCCCTGAAGCGAACCGTGACTGTCACTCACGGCGCCCTGCAGGGATTCCCCCCCTCCCTGTTCCGATCCTCCAGCACTGACTGGCAGAACGGACGGGGGAGGGGGCAGGCACAGCTGGCTCTGCCTCTAGATAGGCAGAGCCAGCTGTCAATCACGCAGCTGGGTGAATCTCTACAGTAATGTCGGGATCCGTCCCGGCTGCGGCGGTCTCAGTATACCGCGAGTTGTAGCTCGCAATATACTGAGCTTTGGGTCTCGGGAGGACGCTAGTTTATGTCCTCGCATGACCTTTAGGAGAACTATGGGGAAAAGCACTGACCCTATAGTTCTCCTTTAAGTCATTTCACACCACAATCTCCACTCCATGAAGTACGTTTGTCAGCACATTGCTCCGCTTCCCTAACGATGCGCAGCAGCAGCTCTTCTGTAGTGCAAATGCATCCTTAAGCTGTGCTAAAGTCTTCTAAATCGGAATTTCTTGGGATAGAAATTAAATTATGGAGTTGTTTCTGATGGTGCATGCTGTTGACATCATCTTTTGTTATCCTTGCTTTTTAGTCAATGCCAAACAACAAGTTTGTGCATATTAGTTGTTCCCATTTAATTGGGAATCACTTTTATTTCTGTTGTATTAAAAATATATGAAGAAAGTGATAATTGAATATTAAAAGGTTGCATGTCCTCTTTTTGGTGTTGTTATTGGCCTCCGTCCTAAGCGCTAGTGACAGCATTTTGCATCCCATTATCAAATTGGTTTATTTCAGCTTAAAAAAGTGTAGACCTAATATAGCAGTCACCATTTACTGGCAGCGGTATTGTTATCATGCTGTTTTAAACAAAGACCTTTGCAATATTTCAGACTGACACAGCTTACGTAGTTAAAGTTTGCTAGGGCTTTTTGTAATGCCAGGCAATTCAGGACCTTTACACAATACAGTATCGATAAGAAATTGGACACTTCTGTTTCAGCTGCTTTTTCTGTATTTCTGATGCATGTTTTGCTTACACTGCTGCATGGTTTCCTTTTATGCATAATTTGTACAAAAAATCATTTATTTGTGCCATTGTAGATGAATAAAGGTGGTTTTACAATTGCTGAGTGAAGTGGCTTGGTTCGCCATGGAAAATGTCAAATTGTGTAGTAGCAGGTTTGAATCATTATCACATCCTGTTACAGAACCAGAACTTGGTGAAGCAGAACTTATCCCTCTGCATTCAGAATCAAAAATAAACTAGACTTTCATTAACAGCTAGTCACATAGCATAAGTACTACTCTATTTTTTTTGTCTGGTGTTCTTTGTAGCATACCTGGCATTGGTCATAAAAGACCTGGAAACAAAGAATGTTAACAAGGATAAGTGACTAGAAGCCTTATTGTAGGTTGTCTTCAAATATTGACACTAAACATATGCTGAGTGTATGTTTCTTTTAAGCCGACACTTTAGCTGTGTATCTGTAACATTTAAATACACTCTGAAATTCCTTTCTGTAGGTGGATGCCTTTGCTGCAAGCGCTGCATGCAGCTAATGGTATTTAAAACAGACTTTGATTATTTTGGCTTGCTGTGCCCAATACATATGTTGTTAAAAATACAGAAGGATCAATTTTTGTTTCCTCCAGTGTTTTCAAATTGACTATCTATTTCCCTATTAAGAATGGGAAGCAGCATCGATTTATCAAAGTAATTCTTAGAAATGTACTTTCTGATCTGTAAAGGAAAATACACACAAAGCTTTGGCTATACCCCTAAGTGTTCCACAGGCTACCAACAGTTCTAGCCGTGCCCTTGGGGCCCATTTAAATCTCTGTGCCCAATGTGCAGTTCACCGCACATTGAGTTCTGTGCCATCATTTCGAGTGGTGCTGTTTTTGACAATGCATTTTCATATGTTTTTCTAAGACATTTCTTGCTGCAGCTTATCAACAGCTCTCCAGAAAACGTACCTCTATGAATGTGAATTATGAATCCTACCAGATGCATAAATAACACATCATATACCGTATGCATATTTAATTTGTTTTATTCCATATCACTCCATAGAAAATACTATATTACTATACTAATAGTATATTAATATACAGAAAACCATGTTAAAATGCACCAAAGACACAGTGAGGGGGATGAATCAAAACTGGAGCTGACAAAATCTGAAGCAGTTACCCATTTTAACCAATCCACTTCTCTTTCATTTTTAAATCTTAACTGAACACACTGAAGAGAAAAGCTGATTGGTTGCCATGGGCAACGGCTCCAGCTTCTGTCTGCTCCAGTATTGATAAATTCCCCCCATTATATTTAAGAACATATGTGCATGTTTAAATGGGCTCTGTCTCTAGAAGGAAAAACAAAAGCACTGCCATAGGTATTGCAGTAGTATTAAACTCTCAAACTTTTTGCAGTAATGAATCCAGATCAAACAAATATACATTGCCCAGCAAAGTATTTATTTACATTTTTGCCCAAACACTTATAATCATCATAAGTGTTTGGGCAAACACAGCTGCTTCCAAGTCTCTCAGCTCGGCTTCCCTGAATTTTCTGTCCAGTACACGATCACAAGGGACATAGCAGACTCCAGCAACTGTTCATATACTAGCTTGGAGAAGGGAGTACAAGGCAAGGAGGAGTGTAGTAGCTTGATTTGCTGGAGACGCACACAGCTTACTTGCACACACAAGGCTGACTGCAAAGCACTCTGCTTGACAAAGGAGGCACTCTAAAACGGCAAGTCAGGACCAGTGCTCGGGGTCAGCTGATACTGCAGGAAACTAAAACTTTTAAACATCAAGAAGCAGCATCCATTAAAGTGATTTCATCAGCATTTGAAATAGCTTAAAATCCTTTTGACTTTAATATCAATTTAACTGTAGACACATTATAGTGCTTGAATATGCCAACAACAGCTTTAGCATGCCTGTGGTTGTGGCTGAATGCTGGTCTGTTCTGACTGGCAAAGTTCAAATACTAACGGTAGTGTTGTAGCTCGTCACCAAGTCCTATGGCGGGCTTTGTCACTGGCAAGTGGGAATTTGCAGGAAGCGAGGAGGGGTGAACAAGCTTCAGCACTATTAGGACATTCAGGAGTTTTGCCTGTCAGAATGGCTTGGCATTCAGCAGTATCTGCAGGCTTTTACAGCTGCTGCAGATATGTGCAGGTACCTTTTACGTGCCTGTACTTTTACGCTTGTTGTCGTTTTGCTTTAGAGATAGTCTTTTGCAGAAACTTTTAAATGGCACTAAATGACACTAAAGGAGTTAAATCTTAAAAATGTATTTAAGTACCCTAACTATTAACAAAAATCTGTCTTATTTGTGTGTCACTCGGCTGTAGATTATCAAATCATCTCTGAATTGGTGCTGACACTGTCCTTCCTTCTATAGCAGGGGTAGCAAACCTCCGACCCTCCAGCTCTGGTGAAACTACAAATTCCATGATGCGTCTATCTTCGGGACTCGTGGCTGTGAGAATCTTGAAATGCATCATGGGATTTGTAGTTCCACCACAGCTGGAGGGCCGGAGGTTTGCTACCTCTGTTCTAGAGGGTGGCTGCTTTTGTTTCCCATGGTCCCTGTGTGCATTGTAAAGTAGCCACTGCTCAAAGCTCGTCCCTGTGATGGACTAAAATCTCAAAACAAATTAGTAAACTAAACATGACACTGTAGTCCATCACTGGAGCGAGCTCGGAGCAGTGTCTACTTTACAACACACACGGGGACCATGGGGAATAAAAGTGATAAGATTAAATGAGTCCAGAGACAGGCAAATGGTTGTGAACGGTCTGAGGAGTAAAACATGAGGAGTGACTGCAGAAAAGGAGGGCATAACTGAAACCTTTAAATACATGAAGGGTGCGAATAAGCTTCAGGTGGACAGTATTTTTAATATGAAGGTAAGATCAAGAACACGGGAAAATTACTTCAAGCTAGTGGGAGGAAAGTTCAACACTAACCATAGAAAATATTATCTCATCAAAATAGTAGTTGGAGCTTGGAACAGGTTTCCAGCAGAAGTAGTTAAACAGTCATCAGTAAGTGAATTTAGGGAAGAAAATCCTTTTTTTTATTAAGCCTTGCAATGGGGCTACTCCCACAATGCAAGGGTTTAAGTGATATTAATTTGATAAAAATGAGGCCTATACAACAACAAATCATTTGGTGTTTTTCATGAAATTTTATTTCTTGTTTTCTAGTGGCTCCCTGCAGCGCCGGCACCCCGAGGTGCACGGATGCCTGCATCAGCAAAACTGAGCTATGAAGGCATCTGTGCGTGGTCGTGCCCTCAAGTGACTGTGTGCGTCCATAGATGCACACAGCACTGTGGCAGGCTGCGCCCCTCCTCTCCCACCAACAGGTTGATTGACGGCAGAAGAATCCTATGACTCCTCTGCCTTCAACCCCCTGCCCTGTGGGGGGGGGGGGCCAGGGGACTAAAAAAAAAATTAGTTTAGTTGCAGCCACTGCCACCGCCGCTCTACTTCTCTATTCTCCTCCCCTTGGTGCTGGTTGCAGCGGCCTGTGTCCCTTTTCAATCCCCGCTGCTCTTGCTGCTTATTGGCAGAGGCAGCGGGGACACAGACCGCTGCACCCAGCACCAGCAGGAAGGAGGGACCGCTGTGCCTCTGCATTACCGCACTGTTACCGCCCTTTCCTCCGCTGTTGCCGCTATTCCTCCGTACTGCTGTCCACCCTCTGCTGCTCCCCCCGTTCCTGCGCTGCTGCCCCTGTAACTCTGCTGCTCTCCCTTACCCCCTCTTCTGCCGAGGGTAGAAAGTCAGCATCAAAGCTATTGGTTATTTTAAATTGCAATAGCAGGCTGGCTATTGCACCGGCCGCTGTCTGCTATCAATCAGCAGAGCAGGACCTGAAGTATAACTTTCTCCTTCAATTCCCTCCTCTGCTGATTGACAGCAGGCAGTGGCCGGGTGCAATAGCCAGCATGCTATTGGCTATTCCAATTTAAAATAACCAATAACAGGCTGGCTATTACTCCAAGCTGAATCCAGTGAAGTGGAATTATTGAAAGTCCCCCAACCCTGCAAACGCGCGTATACTAATGGAAACACAAGTCGGGTGCACCTACATAGAAAAACGACGATTGCGCTACACATGTCAGGTATCGCCCTGTGTGCCAGAGTGAGAGCAGTTATTCTCGGGCCAATATTTATGGCTATCTCTAAACTGATGACTGGGATTTTATAAGAGTGGCAAGCGCCATTATTGGTTTGGACCTGAAAATTCTTCTCCAGAATGTGCATTGTGGTGCCATAATTTCAATGGCATTCCAAACGCACCTCCCGGCCGAAGTGTGATCACCTGCAATGGAATGTGTGGTACTGCAATAATATGCAGTCCAGTGCCTTGTAAGTGCAAAAAATATGCATACCGTTTTATTCTGACGTAAACTTTGGTTGTAACACTGCATTTGTGTATTGTATTTTATTTTATATTAAGAACGGTATTTTTAAAATCCTTTTTAATCGAAAAAAATAATTAACTAACCGATTACAAAAATAATCATTAGTTGCAGCCTTACACTGGCAGAAACAAAGTGTAGAAATTACAGTTGCCGTCAGTCAGCCCTAGGTTTGCTGCCTTTCAGTTAATAGAAGGAGAATTTGCAATGTAGTTAAATCAGTGTGATTGGTCATAAGGAGTATGGTAAACCAGAGCTAGGTTTTCATTAATATTATGATAGGCAGAATTGTTCTTCCACCTGAGAAATATGGTTAACTCTTAGCATGGTAATGTTTTTTTACAAATTAAATTGCAATTGTAAGTTTAATTTCTTTTTTAATTTTGCTTTTTTTTTTCATGAGACACTAAAAAAAATAAGCAAAATGACCAAAAAAGTTGACATGAACAGAAAAAAAAATTGGCAAAAAAAACACCAAAACAGATAAAACAGATACAAAATGAGTTATTAAAACAAGTTATGATTATTAATGGGTTATTTATTCTTTGGGGGGACAAACCTTTTATAATTTATTTATTTTGCAATGTTTTGTAATTGCAAGTTTTCTAAAACTGGCAAAATGAGATCAAATGGTTTTTTTAACTTTGATTTGCACATGAGCACTGCTTATGAATAAAGCCGGCAAACTGTTTGCAGATTTTGTTCCTACAGGAGTCGGTGTCAGTGCTCCTAAGACACAGAACGGGACCAGCTTTTAAAGGAGAACTATGGGGTCAGTGTTTTTCCCCATAGTTCTCCTTAGGGTAACGGGAGGACACAAACTAGCGTCCTCCCGTTACCCTAAGTTCAGTATACCGCGAGCTACAGCTCGCGGTATACTGAGACGCCGCAGCCGGAGCGGATCTCGACTTAGATGACGGGATCCGCCCAGCTGTGTGAGTGACAGCTGGCTCTGCCTATCTAGAGGCAGAGCCAGCTGTACCCGCCCCCTCCCCCGTCCGTTCCGCCAGTCAGCGCTGGCAGATCGGAGCGGGGAGAGGGGAATCCAGCCCCTCCCCCTGTCACGGCAGAGAGCCGTGACAGGATCAAGAGGCGAGCGAACCCGGTATGTGTTCGCTCACCTCCCGATCTACTGAGCCGACCTGTGACAGTCTCATTGTCACTGGTCGGCTAGAACTATGAGGTGAGGGAAAAGCACTCACCTCATAGTTCTCCTTTAAGCTAATAGCTTAGCCCTGCAGAGTATACTGTCAGATTGGCTCACCTCTCAGTTAGGCTGCCTTTGGGAATAGCAGTTCTCCCTGTGTCATTTGTGGGACTGCCACCCAGACTGCACTGCCTCCTCCTGATCACAGCGTGTAAGGGAGGACTCTGCGCTGCCTCAGCCCTGGCCTGGACAATGTAGTAAGTCTGTAAATTCCCAAGCAATTAAAGAGCTATGTCTTAATGATATGCAATATGGTAGGGGTTGTTCAGTGTATCTTTTTTTGCTCATATTTCTTATGTGTACGTAGTATTTTATCTGGAGTTACCCTTTAGGTATTTGAGTGTACTGTGTTTACCTAAAATGGAGACCAAATGTTCAGGTATTCACAAATGTATATTTCCATGTATATTTGCTTTCTGATCACTTTCCCTCACTTCTTCCAGATAGATGGCCCGTGTGTTTTACAAATTCAGAAAATCCGCAATGTGTCTGCACCAAAAGACAATGAAGAGTCTCAGGCAGCACCCAGAATGCTTCGATTACAGATGACTGATGGCCATACAGTCTGCACAGCCATAGAGTTTAATTACCTGTCAAAAGTCAGGTAAGAGGTTTTCTTGTGTGAGAATAGTTTGTGTGGGTGCTTATTGGAAAATGAATGGTAACACTCATGGCCTCGCACAATCCTAGTTTAATCATGTATTGGCTTGTGTTACTTAACCTGCAAAGCTGACCTTCTGTGGTTATCAGCTTTTGCAGGTTTTGCCCTTCTCATCTATGTTATGGATGATTTTAAAAGTGGTAATTCTGTTATTATTTACTATTACAGATTGAGAATCTTGATAATTTTTTTGGTAAAATATAAAAGATGGGGTCACGCTGGGTAAAGAGACACCAAACATGTGAAGCCTTAAAATCGCGTGCATCTGTGAAACCGCAAAAAACTACAATACCCAAAATTATCCATAGGCGACGCTTTTACTGCACATCAGTTTAGTGTTAACAGTGATTGATGGCCCTAGAATTATTGCTCTCACTCCGACTTCACGGTGATATGTAACATGTGCAGAGCAATGATCGTTTTTGCGTATAGAAGCAGCTGTCGCATGTTTGCACTTCTATGTGTGTTTACCTGGTGGCGGGGGACTGTAAAATATATTTTTTTGCTTTTTTTAATTTTTTGTATATGTTACTTACATTTTATTTTATTTTTTTTACACAACTGTATTTCTATCATATAGGAGGCTATGTAACAGCAAATATAATGTGACCTATATGGAGACATCAAGGGTCTTTCAGATCCCTAATGTCACCTAGGGATCCCAAAGAACCTGATCAAGCGGAGATCTGCTTCACCAGCTTCTCCTGGATCGAAGAGCTGTAGAATGTGCACAGTGACACCCGAAGTGATGTAATACACACCACTTCCTGATCCAGTGAGCGGAGGAGTGATCAGCGGCTGGGAGCTTGCTGATCTCATTCTCGTCAATGCAAGGAGACCCGCCGGGCCTGCACGGGGGACAGGGTAGACGGCGGCGGAGGCGAAAGAGGGCACACTCCACTGTTCAGTACAAACATTCCAGCGGCTGTATAGACACCGGATCCTTTGTATCTGAACAGCCATCGCTGGCTGTTTATAATGGTACCACATGGTAGAACCGCTTTAAGAGGCCGGCCATATAAAAACGGCCACCCGCTTGAAGTGGTTCAAATGTTTAAATTAATTTTTTAATTATTTTATTTGTATTTATTTATTTTTTACTTTACTGTTAGTGGCTTTGGGGAAATATCAGGGAACTAAACAGACCCCTGATATTTCCCTTTTTGACATTTCCTTTTTAAAATAGAAAAAGAGATAAAGGACAAAGAGTTCCAAATCTGTTTTTCGGCCTCTATACTGAGTGCTCCTGTCCATTCACAAACTGTGGAGATAGTAACAGTCACCATGTCCGCAATCATCAATGAACAGGAAGTGATGTATAGCACATACTGTTCATTCATAACTAGGGGCACAGTAAGCACACTATGCCCTTGGTTATTTGCAAACACTTGTACTTCATCTCCATCCAAACTGTCACAGGAGGCCGAGCAGTAGGGCGGTGCGGGAAGAGAGCTCGGCCTTCTGTAACAACTGACAGCTGTCTTCTCCCTGCACCTCCCCGCTCGGCCTCCTGACAGTTTCTCTCCTCCCCGCTGGTCTTTGCCCCCTCCGATCCCCACTGCCTCTGCCTCTCGGTGGAGAGCAGCGGGGATCAGAGGGGACACAGAGCGGCGCCCAGCGGGGAGGAGAGAAACTAGGGGTGCACTGAATGTTCACCTTCATTTTTGGTACCATCTGCATTTTGCCCATAGTACCATTTGTGACCTAAATTTTGGTGCATCGCTAGTAGTAAGTAGTCAGTAATATTCTATAATATATGTCCAGCTTTTTTCTTAATGCATTTATTACATCTCTGGTCCAAGTGTTTTACTTTGCTTTCTCATGTTTTATCTTTCCCTGTTTTGACATTGAACTGGTTTGTTGGTAAAATAAGGCATTGTAAAGCAATGTGTCAATGCGTAGACTGGTCACAAACACTGTGGCAACAGTTATGATGAATAAGGGGAGGATTGGTCATCAGCAGTTTAGCTATATTTTCAGTAACACTGCTATTTTATTGCCTTACACCATTGTACATATTAGGCATCAGAGCTAAAGCAAGATGACGTTTAATACCTGTCCTTGGAAGATTTTAAAAAGGCCATACAGGTTATAATATTTTTAAAAGAATTATGTTTTAATTGTAAGATATTTGTGCACACAATACATAAAACATCTGCAATGTGAAGGTGATTCTATAACTGCTATAAAGAACAGTATGTAAAATTGTACAATTACATTGCACACATTCATTTGATACAATTATGTGTTATTTTATATGATTGGGTTAGACCTTTTCTTGTGCATCTTTATTGTTAAAGCCATTTTTTTACAGGGCTATTCACAAAAGGGTGAAGAGTTTGGAGAAGGCAGGAGAAGTGAACAATCTAGGACAAAATAGCTGATTTGGAAACATTCCCCAATTCAGTTCACTTTCCAGTTCAGCTATATTGTCCTAGATTGTTCACTTCTCCTGCCTTCTCCAAACTCTTCGTGAATAGCTCTGTTAGTTTTGAATAGAGTGTGGAAGAGTGCATAATGTTTGTCAGCTTTTTCTTTATGGCTGTAACCCCATCGGGGAGATTTTGCCTTGCTTTTTGTCCCTGTAGCATCCATTGAAGAAATGGTGGGTAGTCATCAGGACAGGAAGGCAAGAACAAAAATACAAACATTCTAACCCTTCCTCACTCCGACATGGACATAGATACGGGAAAGGGATGGTTGGATGGTTATACAAATCCAAGAGAGGCTATTTCCTTTCTCATTGCATAAAAAAAGTTTTGGTTGGAGGTGGACTTTGAAATGATGCTGTGTGCAGACTATGCACACTGAAGTGTTAGCATATGTTGAACAGGCATTAAAAAGCACTTTAACCACTTGCTGTCCGCCCAATGTGACTACACAGGCTGGGCGTGTATTTACATGATTTTTTTATTCTTCACCCGTGCGAGCAGAATCCCCCAAAAATCTTTTAACAGCCGATACCAGCTTTGACATGCAAGTGTTTGGGCCACTCTATAGCGGTCCATTCGTTTGTTTGATGGCGATGTACAGCCGCCACCTCCGCTCCCCTCTTCTTCACTGCCGCTGCCAGTTTTCCTGGGCTCTGCTGTCCTCCCGCTAGGCCCGGGACCGGCATAGTGACTGCTTGCAGTGAGAACGGAGGAGAGATCAAAATTCCCCCACTGCTGATCTCTCCTCCTCTCTCTATAGGCGGTAGCGATGTGTATTACGTCATCTCTGCCTTTAGCTGTCATTTCTCTGGCTGCTATAGCCAAAGAAGAAGCTGGTGTAACAGAGCTCTGCTTCATCAGCTTCTTTGGGAGTCCCCAGGTGACATTAGGGATCTTAGAGAGCCCTGATGTCTCCATAAAGAGGACCTGTCAGTGTGCCTGTGCTGTCACATAGGGGGATTGTTATCCCCCTATGTTATAGCAATAACATTAAGTGTAAAAACAATTAAAAATAAAAGCCACATCAGGGGTGTGGACATTTAAAAAAAAAACTACTTGTCCAAGGGCTAAAGCGGGGGCCAAATCTACTTGTCCTTCATGACAATCTACTTGTCCCAATACAAAAAAATAGTGGGATGCACCAATACCGGTTTTTCGTTATCGAGTACGAGTACCGATTTTTTGCTTTCGGATCTTGCCGACACTGAATACTAATATACCGGTGCTTCCGCTGGCATGGAGCTGGCTTCCCTGGTAATCAGGAAGCCCGATCAGGGGGTAATGACATGCCGCCCAGGTTCCTGATTGCCACGGAAGCCGGCTCCATGTGTAATGGCTCCCGGGGACGTCGCCGTTCCGAGTCACGGACTCAAGCGGAAGCTCCGCCCCCGGGCCGACGACGTCAGGCGGGACCCTCCCTTCCTCGTCATAAGACGCGACCGTGCAACTGTCTGGCGTTCCAGCAACCCCATGCGGACGCCAGTCGAGTGCCGGTCTCCTTACAGCCAGCTCCACCTACTGCTCTCTCTGACAGGAGGACCTCTCTTACTGAGTGTTGCAACCCAGCTGCCAGCCCTCAACGGGGACTCTGCGCTAGCGTAAGCAGGACTCAACCAAATTGCCCACCAGGACATCTAACTGCAAGTATACCCCTCTGGGTTGTTAGCCATTGGGGCTTTAGCTGACTACTTAAACCCTGGATTTATCAACTTACTACAGCATTTGATCATATGTGGTGCATATACTATGCAGGCAATGTAAGCATTATTCCTACATGAATGGCAATACTGACACACTGGAACTCTTTTCATTGCTGAATTACTGATGTAATAGACTGTCTTACTGAAGTACTGGACTTGTGTGAAGTGAACATAATTACCGGTATGGGGGGTATTACTGTGTGAATTAACATAAGTGAACCTGACCAATCAAACTATTGATCCAGAGTATTTCAAATTACTGCTCTATCCCTCCTACTATTCCCTATAGGTATAGCAAGCTTAGTGAGGTTGGAAGATAGACCAATGATGCACGGAGGTTGCTTGGCAATATTAAACCTTGCCATCACGTACTCCTCGGCCAGAGCACGTGATTGTTAACGTGTCTCCGCAGCTGAGTTCCATCTTCCAATTAATTAGTTTCATTACACCATGTTGTTTGGCCTGCTTGATTGTGATTGGCCGGGAAACCTGTTCAGGAAGCCGGGTAACGAGTAATGACCTGATTGACCGGGAAACTGGCTCGATGCTGATTGGCCAGGAAGCCGGCTTTCCAGCCAATCAGCAAGGAGCCGGCTTCCCGGCCAATCAGAAAACCAGGAGTCGGGCCATTACTTGCCGCACGGCTTCCTGGTTGCACGGGAAGCTGGCTCCATGTTCCCCTACGGCACTGCCAGTCAGAGGAAATTTTCATCTGGCCGTAAGTTCCGATATCGGGGAAGGTATCGGAGCATTTGCGTGAGTAGGAGTACTCGCCCAAATACTCTGTATCGCACTGATACTAGTATCGGTGCACCCCTAATCAAAACATATTTGACTGTGCTAAATAGCGCTTCTCACTGGTCAGCGCAGTCATCTGATCACGTTGACCAATCAGTGCTTGCAATTTGCCAGCGAAATTCAAAATGCATAGGGGAGGACTGAGCTGGACAGCAGTACTGTGGACAGATAGTACACCCATACTGGTGGAGGGGAGGGATTGTTCCCCGAAAGTTAAGTATAGCCAGGGGGTGGCGGTTTGGGAGAGATGGGGCCAGATTTCATCGGGTAATATTTATTTTTCTATATTACCTGGGAAAATGAACTTACCCTTTAATGCACATTGTGTGTGTGTAAGAGAATTCTGGCTACCTCCATGGAATGGCGGCTGCAATCTCAAAGCACATGCAGAATGTCCTACGCATGCGTTTATTTGCATGCAGATGGCGGGGGCAGCAGGGTTTCATTTTTTACTTTTTCATTTTTTTTTAAAAATCTTTATATATTTTAAATTTTTTTTAACTTTTTAAATTTTCTTAAAATTTGTATTTATTTACCTTTTCCTTTTTCCACTTAATGTTCTTCCTATCACTATTATGTGATAGTTTGGAGGTGACAGGTTCTTTTTATGGAAGCTGCCCTCCAACACAGAACAGCTGTTCTGTGTAGTTCCTGACAGCCGAGACAGGTGGCACTGTGATTACAGCGCCACGGTCTCAGAACACACAGAGAGCCCGTAGAGCAGACGTTCTATGGCTGAGCCGTTGTGCCGTAGTTTTCGGGGGACCCCTGGAGAGCGGGCGACCCCGAAAACTACAGCGGGGGGTGCGGGCAGAAACGATCGCCACTGCTCAAATTGATACAGGTGGTCTGATCAGACCATTTGTAGTAAACGTGCGGCGGCAGCTCCACAATGTACATTGAGCTCTGCTTGTCCGGAGCCGGGCTAAATGTACATAAAAACTACTCGCCCGGCGCCCGAAACTGCATGTCCCGGGCGTCGGCGATAGGAATTCCACACCCCTGCACATATAAAAAATTGTATAAAAAAGTCCCCCACGTATACACACATACGTAAATACGCATCAGGTGCGCCAATGCAGCAAAACGACAATTGAGCTACACATGTATCGCCGCAAACGTCGGATAGAGAGCGATAATTTTAGAGCCATCTATCACTGATAACACTAAACTGATGAGCGGTAAAAGCTTTCAAAGCGTCTCCCATGGCCAATTTAGGGTATTATAGTTTTTTAAGGTTTCGCGGGACCGCACAAATTTAAGGCTTGACATGTTTGATGTCCATTTACCCGACATGACCCCGTCTTTTATATTTTTTGGGGGGATAATAATAAATGTTTCATAATTTAATATAGGCGAAAACGTTTTTTTTCCTTCAAAATTTTAATTATTTTTCCTTCTATATAGTAAAAAATAATAACCCCAGTGGTGATTAAATACGACCAAAAGAAAGTTCTAAGTGTCCCCAGTATGGTATAAAATTCATTTCAGTACAGCGTTGCATGACGAATAAATGTCAGTCAAAGTACCGCAGCGCTGAATACTGAAAAATGGCCTGGACAGGAAGGGGGTTTATCACCCCGGTCTTCAAGTGTTCAAAGTAACTCTCACACATCATATTTTGGAAGTTTCCCTTTTTGAGTATTATGTACAAATACAATGTAAACAGAGAAGATGAAGCACATCACTTGTTAAATCATTGTGAGTTTGCATTTAGACTATTGAGAAAAGGTTTTCACTATTTATAGATGATCTCGCATACTTGTTAGCTATCTGTTGAAAAGAGGTTTTGATTAATGAGTCCTAAGCTTCTACTTTGTGAAGGTGCCAGTTTTAGAGAGACTGCAGGAATGATCTTGCATAATTACATTTAAAGGCCACCGGGTTGGTGAGGCTGGGGCATGTAGATAAGAACCTCTATTCGAACGGAGCATTTATGGGTTGTGCTTTCTGTCACATCTTTCAAGTTAGAATGATGCTCACAAATTCTTCTTAGCAGCTAGAGATTAAATCATTTAAAGCAGTCTTGAACTCTACTCTAAACACCATCTATTTTATACCCATATTAATGCTCAAATGCCTAATGTATTGTGCAAAACTAACTTATAGTTACCAGCAACTCTGAGCACCTTTCTGCTGTCATCACCTAAGCATAGCCACAGCAGAGGGTCTCCTTGGTACTGTGAAAATAAGATGCCCAGGAACAGCAAGCCAGTCAATGACTCTGCTGGAACACAAATACCTATTTTATTATCATTTATTAAATGTGGAATATAACATGGGTGCAAAAATGGAAAAAAGGGCCTCAGTCATGAAGGGGTTAAAAGGCTCTTGGTCAGCAAGGTATACCCTCTTTAATTCTGTTTTTAACTAGTGTCCTTGGCAGGATGGATGTCTTCAAATCATCTATGAATTCATGCTGAAGCTATCCTTCCTTCTGGAGGGCGGCTACTTTTGTTCCCCATGGTCCCCATGTTTGTTGTAAAGTAGACACTACTCCAAGCTCACTCCCTTGATGGACTATAATCTCAATACAAATAAGTAAACTAAGTTATAGTTCATCACGGGAGCGAACAAATTCAGACATGATTTGAGAATCTCTAGCCGAGTAATACACAAATAGGCTACATGTTTGTTAATAATTCGGGTACGTGAATGCATTTTTAATATTTAACTCCTGAGTTTAGTGTCACTTTAAGTCAGTTCATTTACTACCTCTGTCTTTGTCTCTAGAAACCCTGAAAATGAAAGTTCCCCTCTTGTGCAAATATGATCCCCCAACTTGTTGTTAGTGATATTTACTTTTGACTGTACAGACATGATTGTTTTATTTAATTTTGCCTCATATTAGGGATGCACCGATACCGATACTAGTATCGGTATCAATGGCGATGTCGAGTACTCGCCCAAATGCTCCGATGCCTAGCCTGATACTTCTGTTATCAGGAAGCCGGGCAATGTGTCACTACACTCTGCCCTAAATCCTGATTGGCTTTGCCAATCAGGAAGCCAGGCACTGTGTAATGACGCGGCACCTGGCTTTCTGATTAATCGGTAAGTCGGCTTCATGCTCCCTCGTCACCTCATGACTAGGGAGCATGGAGCCGGCTTCCCTGCCAATCAGGAAGCCGGGCGCCACGTCATTACACAGCGCCCGTTTTCCTGATTTGCCATAAAGTCAGCTCTGGGAGGAGCAGGGGAGTGGATTTACGCCCTATGGAAGCAAACAGGGTAAGGAGTGGAACACTTAATGCCAGGCGAGAGGAGCGTGCACACAAAGGTGGCTCAATGGGACCTTGTTACGGAGCAGAGCCACCTGTAAAGGGGAACCTGAAAAGGGGATATCTTCACAGAGGGAAAGCTCAGCATCCACAGTCTTAAAAAGAAAGATACATGGTAAGTACTGAGGACTGCTGCGCTATATGCTTTTTACTTTGAAGGGTTTAATATCACTTTAAGGTTCTTTAGATCAGTTTTTTTTCTTTAGATTTAGCCCTGCTGCGGCAACTATTATGAGAATAGTAGTTACATTGTTACATAGTATTTGAGGTTGAATAAATACACAGGTCCATCAAGTCCAACCTTTGTGTGTCTGTGTGTGATTGTGCATATGTATATGTGTACAAGAGTCCCTGTGTGTCCTTGTTTTTAAGTGTACCTGTACACCTGTATGTTGCGGTCTCTGAGGAAGGTATCTAAATGCTTTTTCAATGATTCAATACTCTCAGCTGATACCACTGCTTGTGGCAGCGAGTTCCAGACTTTAACCGATCTGACTGAAAAAGAGCCCCTACGCTCCTTGTGGTTAAATCTTTTCTCCACCAGTTTTAGGAGGTTGCCTAGACTTTGTTATGGTGTTTACTGTAAAAAATGTATTGCTGATGTCGAAATCATCACCACTAAACATTTTGTACATCAAAATCATGTCCCCTCTTAATCTCCTCACTTCCAGCGTGAACACGTTTAAATTTAGTATCCTTGTCTCATAACTTAGGTCCTCTAGCCCCTTAATTAGTTTAGTTGCCCTTCTCTGGACTCTCTCCAGCTCAAGGACATCTTTTCTGTGGACTGGTGACCACAACTGGACCGCATACTGAGGCCGAACCACTAATCTGTAAAGTGGCAAAATTAGTTGTCAACTATTTTCATTATTGATTAGTTGGTTGGATCCTCTTGCTCTCTCCTCTACGCCAGAAGGAGGGCACAGCAAGCATTGGGCGGGTGCAATAGCCAGCCTGCTATTGGCTATTGTAATTTGAAATGGCCAATAGTAGGCTGGCTATTGCTCCAGCCCACTACTTTCTGCATTAACATTCAGCTGCAGTCTGTGGAATCTTGCCACTGGCAGCTGTCATGCACCATGTGCTTACAATACAATTATTAATTAAAAAAAAAAAAAGTGGAGAAAAAAGTAATTTTCGGTTTGGGAATGACAAATTCTTCTGCAGGAGGTGCAGTGCCATTCATTTCAATGGAACCCCATTTGCGTCTTCCACCCACAGTGTGATCACCTGCACTGGAACGCACAGTACCGAAATGCTGTGCATTACAGTACAGTGGAATTGCAAAAAATTGTGCATGTAGTTTTATTCTGGCGTAAACTTTGTAGCACTGCATTTGTGTACTTTAGTTTAAATTAAGGATGGTGTTTAATTTTTTTATCCGATTAATCGAAAAAATACTCGGCCAACTAATCGATTATGAAAATAATCATTAGTTGCAGCCCTAATTTACATACACACACACACACACACATAGCCGATCTGCAAGGGGGTGGCTCTGTGTCCTGTGATCGCTGTGATTGGTTATTACAGCGATCATATGGCAATCTTACTCTCTTACATCAGAGGCAGGATCTAATTAATTGATGGGCGAGTCATCTATTCATTTGTTTCTGGTGAAACAAAGTGCAGCCGAAGAAAAAAAAATAGTTTCAAATAAATGTAACCCTTCCAGCCCCCACCCGCTAATGTTATGTCTGCACTCGGACCTGTATATTAACCCTTTCACCTCCCTTAACCTGCACATCTGTAGAATAGTCCCTTCACCCTATTACTGGATGTGATCTCTACATTAACCCCTTCACCCCCTCCTCCCCTTTTTGTATAAGCCTGCATAAGTGCTCAGGCTGCACAAAATCTGTTCAAAGCGACAATTCAGCTGGCCACCCTCTGAGTACCCTGCACCTTCCATCTCTTCCGGACCTTCCTCTGTCTCTGGCCTCAGCAGCTCTGCTAAGTCCTGGTGTGTAGCTGTGTGTATCTGGGACTAATGAGTTTAATGGATAGGCACTGCTGACACTTGTAGTGCCCTCACACACAGGAGACCAGGATGGTCATATAATGGGCATGGACTACTGGCACTTGTAGTGTCTTCACAAACAGGACTGTCATATAATGGACAGGGACTGTTAACACTTGTAGTGCCCTCACACACAGGACACCAGGACTGTCATTTAATGATTATGTTCTGTCTAAGCTCACCATCTACTTTGTTGATTGCTTTAAAGGAGAACTATGGGGTCAGTGTTTTTCCCCATAGTTCTCCTTAGGGAAACGGGAGGACACAAATTAGCGTCCTCCCGTTACCCTAAGCTCAGTATACCGCGAGCTACAGCTCGTGGTATACTGAGACGCCGGAGCGGATCCCGACTTAGATGACGGGATCCCCCCAGCTGCGTGAGTGACAGCTGGCTCTGCCTATCTAGAGGCAGAGCCAGCTGTACCCGCCCCTCCCCCGTCCGTTCCGCCAGTCAGCGCTGGCAGATCGTTGCGGGGAGAGGGGAATCCAGCGACCTGCGGCAGTCTCATTGTCACAGGTCAGCTAGAACTATGAGGTGAGTGAAAAGCACTCACCTCATAGTTCTCCTTTAAATAATTTTTAGGTCTGTGTTCTAAGTTGCTATCAATAAAGACTTAAAATACGGTTTTGGTTAAAATAATGTTTTGCTTCATGTCAATTTTTAGGTCTGTGTTTAAATAATGTTTAGGTCTGTGTTCTAAGTTGCTATCAATAAAGACTTAAAATACAGTTTTTGTTAAATAATGTTTTGCTTCATGTCAAGTAGATTGTCATGAGGGACAAGCAGATTGGGCCCCCGCTTTAGCCCTTGGACAAGTAGTTTTTGTTTTTTTTAAATTGAAAACCCCTGTGTCTACACTTCTTGCATGGGTGAGGACAGCTTATACTCTTAGAGTGCTGCATTTCCTTGATTGCACAATTTTTGTGTTTTTATCAGTATGCACTAAAGCATAAGTTGTATTACAGCTACAAAAAAGCAATCAACTTTGATTGTTGGAAGATTGAAAACAAGTACCTGGTTTGTTTGCTGTAGCAATAGTTGCATATAAACCCCACCAGATTCATTTACAAACCTGATTATACAGTCTATACTTTTGGATCTGCAAGATCCTGCCTGATTGGATGCAAATGTAATTGGTTGGTAGCCTCCCCCACATTTCATAGTTGGTAAATCTTATAGAAATTGTAAAACCAGATAGTAATGTGTATAGCCAGCATCCATGCAATGATACCAAAAAATCTATTTGATTTTCTGCAAGGACAGATTGTTTCTCTTAGAAAACAATAGTTTATTGATCAAACTGCCCATTTAGTGCAGTTGATGTGTGAAAGATGCAATTCTTTCATCGATCTAATCATATCAAATGGTCAAATCATTTGGTATATGTCTACCAAAATACCCGCATTTTGCTTTAGTTTGATCATCCATTTAGTCCTATAGGTAAGTAAAATCAGAAGAGCTGTGTACATTTTTTTTTTTTTATCACTTCCATGTTTGGATTTGATAGTGATGAAAATGATTGGACAGTTTGAAAACTTTGTTGGCTGTCTACATGATATTTCCCACTTTTTTCTCTCCAATTCAGCCTATTTTGAAGCATGCAGAAAATTAGACAAACATTATAATAAACATTATCATACTTTCAACTGTAATTTAGATTGTAATTTGAATAGCATTGAACACATCCACGCATACATGTGTGGCATCATTGAAATAAAATATCTACATGTACAACTAAATATTTTATCAGATAAAAAAAAAACTCTGTTTGAAATTAGAATGAACCTTAACATGGACAGATAAGCTTTTATTTTTGTTTTATCTCTTATTGTAAAACAAATGGCAAAGTTTCTTTCCCGATAGCTAATTCCAAGTATTCGGCATCTTGATTTCATGCATTTTCTTCCCCATTAATATATTGGCTTTTTAACTTAGTCACCACATAAGATACGTAGAGCTCAAAAGGGCAGGTATTCACGTATAAATGTGATTTCCCTTTTCTAATACACTTACAAAGCCCTGTAAATCTCTTTCCCTCACAGTGTTCAATTCAATTATTTTAAGTGCTGCATCCATTGTAAGCGTTGTATAAATAAGGATATAAATGCATTAGATAATTGATACCTTTTGCAATATTGTGTGGTTACCAGAAAATCATCTTTGAAAAGTATATTCTTCCTGCATCATAATAGGGAGCGTGTTTATTACCTTGGCACTGTTTGACAAGAAGAAAGAACTTACCGTATATAAATTGACCACCATATGCCAATATTCTGGTTCACTTCATCTGCATGGCAAACTATTGGTAGCCTCTTTTTAGTGCTACAGACAAGAGGTAGGCACATCCAATGGAGGGGGCGGGTACAGCTGGCTCTGCCTCTAGATAGGCAGAGCCAGCTGTCACTCACACAGCTGGGCGGATCCCGTCATCTACGTCGGGATCCGCTCCGGCTGCGGCGTCTCAGTATACTGAGCTTAGGGTAACGGGAGGACGCTAGTTTGTGTCCTCACGTTACCCTAAGGAGAACTATGGGGACAAACACTGACCCCATAGTTCTCCTTTAATAATATATGCCTTTTATGGGGTTTAAGCTGTAAGTAGTTAGATACATTATAGAAAAATAACTAATTTATATTATCAGTAGCCCTCCATCCACCTACTCTTGTCCTACACTCTCCTAAAGGTTGTATCAGTAGCAGAGTGCCAATATAGTGCTGATGTAAAAACCAATTAGATAAACTAACCCTTTAGTGTACCCATTAGAATAGTACTGTTAATCATGTCAAAAATCATGCTGATAAAAATGGAAGCCAGTAAAGCTAAAGTAAATATCAAAACCAACAGATTGTTCAGAGGAACAGTTCTGTTCTTCTTAGGGGAGAAGAAATTCCAGCTAATGCAGTGCAATTCTAGGATCCGACCTCAGTGTAAGAGGCGTCATAGAGTACTGTTCAAGGTCCCCTTTACAGGGGCACCTGTCAGTTCTGATCAGCATGGAATGGACATCACCATTAAGATATCTAGGTCCATCCAATTTTTTTTCCCCATTTTGCAATGGAGGTAAAAGCTGAACTTACTGGGCCCATGTTAATTAGGTCTATGGGGAGTCAGATGTAAACAGACTTGTGTCATTTTACATCAGATTACCCCCGAACTGTCACAATCAAGATCGCCAAAACAGAATTCTGTTCTGTTTTGTTTTTCCTGACGTGGACAGAGTCGGGTGTAATCAGATGTACACAGACACATGTTTGTTTAGATCTGTCTTGCCCATAGACTAACATTTTGCTTCTAATCAGATCCGCCTGAAAAACTGACAGGAGGACCTCAACTTAAGGTTAGCAAGACATTGTTAGAGTAACTTTTATTCCCCCAGCTATAAGTATCTTATGTGGTTGGTGTGATTTCCTGTAAATGATCCAGCTTGTTTGGATATTTTATATAAAAGAACTGTCCATGGAACAAGTAAAACTAGTCTGTGAACCTCTAATGCTATTCAACAAACATGGCAGCTGGGATAAACTTAGAGCACTCAATTAACGTTGATTTCTCTATAATCCGCTGCCACCAGATTTTACATTGTCCTTCATATATGGTGTCGGTGGATCTGATGTCTGTGCTGTGCATCTTCTGTTTTTCTGCTGGATTTATCAAAGGCTAAATCAAACTTCCAAAGCAGATTTGAATCTGAAAGCTCTGGTGAACAGCGACCTACTGCATTAAAATACTTTTCACTTTCTTACCTACCAAATGATTTGTAATGCTACTAGTGATTTATTTACATTTACCACACTGCACTTTGATAAATTAGGCTTTTGATATGTAAAAGTCAGTTAGGAATCTACCATGGGCCTAATTCAGATTATCTTTCCCGCTTTACATGCAGATAAGCAAAAGGGGTTTCCAGTCTACCGACAAAAAGCAGTAGGTTAGACTGAGCTGAACAATCAAAAACCATAAGCAGGCCCTTGTACATAGTGTAAGTGGGGTGCAGCACACCCTGATAAAGGTGGGCTCTGCCCCAGTGAGACTTTAGTTTTAGAAAACAGAACTAAGTTTAAAGGAGATCTAAAGTCAGAGCATATAACATCAGCCTCGTGATAGGAATACATACTAGAGTTGTTTTTGATAATGTGTTCAAAGCTTACGTGAAAAATCCCTTTTATGTAGTGATTACTGCCTTCTGTCTGCTGATCACTTTTACCAACTTCCTGGATTCTCAGTGTGCTTTGCATCTCTTTCCCTGCTGCTTGATGTGATACAAGTTCTATTTCTCCAGACTACATATCCCATTATGCATTGCTTCCAGCAATAATAATGTTACATTGTTCAGACATTAGGCTGTAAAATTCGTTCCTTTTAATTTTTACAGGAGTTTCTCAAGTCAGTCATGTGTCCGCTGTCTTGCATTGTTTCTATGCATTCTGGTTGAAAACTATCAGGCTTTTTTGACTGTGTACATCTATCTATCCATCCATCCGATATCGAGTATTACGGCAAGTTTTCTCTGATACTTACCCTCAATACCGGAACTTCCGGTCAGAGGGAAATTTCCTCTGCCTGGCAGTGCTGTTAAGGAACATGGTGTCAGCTTCCCTGCCAATCAGGAAGCCGGGCGGCCGGTAATGATTTGCCACCCGATCTCCCGATTGACCAGGAAGTCAGCTCCATGCTAGTGGAAGTATCAGTATTGGTGAGAACTGAAAGATAAATTTTGGTACTCAATACTGAAAAAAACGGTATCTGTGCATTATATACAGTATATATGTATGTGCAGAGCTCAAAATTTCCACTCGCCTGCTCGCATTTTGCGAGTGGAAATGAAGTGAGGGCGAGTGGAAATTCAGCCGGTGTATTAGGGCTTTCACTCTCTCTGTCTCATGCTGATGCTGCCCCGCTAGCAGACACGCCCACACCAATGCTGGACTCACTGAGTTTCCTTTGCTAGCAGACATGCCCACACCACTGCTGGAAGTGCCGTGTCTGTGTGTGCTTTGGATATCCCAGTGGAGCCGCAAACTAACAGGTCAGATGCCGGGGATGATGAGAAGCACTGAGCGGGGGGAGGGAGGCAGACGGCTGTGTTTACAATATGTTATCTCAAACTAAAGCTTAAATGCAAGTGCTGCGCTTCCAGAGACCAGAGAGAAAAGTGAAACAGAAAAGTCCAATCATCAACAAAAAATTGAATATAAGAAAAACTGGGATCACAGCAAACGCAGAATGTGATAAATATGATATTTCCTGCACAAAAGTACAATGTTCCATGGAGATATAACTAATAGTGTTAAACCCACTGTGTCCAAACCCCCCACCCCCACCCCCCAGTCAATATGCTATATGGAGAGAATATATATTGCTTAGTGAAAGAAAAAGTCAGAGGTTTCCACCACTTCTTCACAGCTGCTGACAAGTTATATCTTCACAGAACATTGTGCTTTTGTGGAGGAAATATATTTATTACATTGTGCATTTGATGTTATCACATTATACACTGAGTTGCCAGATTATTATGGCCACCCCATCAGTACTTCGTTGGGCCACGAGATGACTCCACGAGATGATTTCGTTGGGCCGCCTCGTGACGCCACGAGATGTTGAAAGGTGATGCGAGGAATCTGACACTGCACTGTTGCCCTTCTGTTATCTTGTACCAGTCTTGCCACTCTCCGTTCTGCCCTAACATTGACTACTGACGGCCACAATTCGCACGTTCAGACCCAGATTTTTGGCTGACAGTCCAGTCTTTAAACACTTTAACAATGAGCCCCTCTTGAACATTTAAAAAATTCTGCTGTTTTGCTGATACTCGCTCCACGGCTCCGAGCGCCAACAATCATCCCACATTCAAAGGCTGTTAAATCGCATTGTTTACCCATATCTTCAGAAAAAATCACTTCTTCTGTCGTGGTAAACAACCTGCTTCCCTATTTATAATGGTCTGGCACTCTAGCAACTTCAGCGCAAAATTATAGCTAATTATAGATAATTTGCCTACAAACGTCAGGTGGTCATAATAAACTGGCCGCTCAGTGTATATCCATATCACCTATTTTAAATCGATATAACATACTATTTGATCTCAGGCTTCTGTAACTAGAATTTTGTCTGATTCTGGTATTGGCGGGCAGCGTTTAATAAAGAAAAATGTTTCAGAAATTCCTTGCATGCAATGTTTTTCTTCTGAAACAACTGTGAGATGTACTTCATACGGTTGGCAGTTATATTTAAATTGGCGTGATCTTCAGTGGTGATTTCTGGTCATATAATGAGATCTGTGGGTTCAGTAATGGCTGTTAAACCAGCAGAATGTGAAGTGGGTGAAGCTAGGACACATCAGTGTAATAAGCATAAAAAGCGATGAGAAAGTTGTCAAGCTACAATGTCATATCATTTATATCCATAATTAACTGAAATAGACAGTGCACAGCGATTACATTACAGGGAAAAAGTTCTAACAAAACTGTTCCTTGTCTTTCAAGAGGAGCTGTACTTTTCCAAAAAACGCAGTGCTTGTATTTGCCCAAGTGCTCCATTTGGAATCTCTGAAGATCACCACCACATGCCAATACCCAAAGTTTCCAGCATTTTTCTACTTTTTAAATATAAGGGAAAAACAGTTCCATATTTTATTTATTTTATAACATCTTTAGGGCCAGTGTTGATGGGCTTTGGGCTATGAATGCAGCTTGCTTTTGATGTCAGTTTGGGACTCATCCTAGATTATTCAAATTTCATGGCAGGTGCATTTAACCTGTAGTTGACCTCCTTCTAACCTGCACTTGACTTCTATCAGTCTGCTTTTGCATTGTTATTTCTTGTATGGGGAGAGATCTGTTTTGATGAGAACAAAAGCCTGTTGACATTGGTCAACTGTTAAGACCTTTTAGAAATTGTGTAGACTAAGCAGTTGTTGCCTTAGCCTAGCATATCTGATGTGGCATCAAACATATTCTGAAATGTGACCTGGAGTGTTACGAACTACTTTTATAATTGCAGAGGCAATCTACCAAGTCAGGATTTTCAACTGTACAAATTAACAATCTTTGCCTTGTAGAGTTGAGCTAGAGCAGAAATAAATTGTTTAACATGGAGACACCAAAAGTATTTCGACTCTGGGGCATCGTAATTAAATTGTAGTAATTGAAATGACTTCATGCCCTTTGAGGATAATAGATTATGTATATGGCTGAGATG
This sequence comes from Nanorana parkeri, assembly GCF_000935625.1. Lineage (NCBI taxonomy): Eukaryota > Metazoa > Chordata > Amphibia > Anura > Dicroglossidae > Nanorana > Nanorana parkeri. The sequence continues at coordinate 753,276 of NW_017306649.1, read as the reverse complement.
TTTCTGGCAACATCAATCTTACAGAACCTTTCCAACTGCTAGAGGCAACTTAGATTTACTCACTATAGATTGCATGTATCGGACCTTTTGGATAGAAATATGATGTATCCCAAATATGCAGAACCTATTTAATCTGCCTGGCAGGGAATGTCAGCCTTTCATTTACAAAAAGCTAGAGTTCAGCCATTTATTAGATGGAGTTTAAAATATTTCTATAGTATATTTCCAACAAGCTTGTAAAAATTGTCAGAACTTATGATCAAATCCTAAAAAAACATTAGAAAAAATACATATATTTTTAAGTCTGAACCAACATACTTTAACAGTGATAAGCAGGAAAGGGCATGTATTCCTTCAAGACGGGGAAAAAAAGGTGAAGAATAAATTCTTTATTCAATGTTATTCGGTCCAGCCTACTGCCAACTGACTTCTACTGTGCTGTGAGTGCTAGACAATGTTTGCATGATTGTGAATGGTTTTGGAAGTGCAGATTTTGTAGTGTGGATAGGTCTCCTTTCTTGTGCTTCGAGAGAAGAACCCTGTGGTAATATAATACTTACTAACTTCAAGTTAAAGTTCAAGCCTGACCCCTAAATCCTGTAAAGTGGTGCGTCTATCTCTCAATAATGGGAGTTGACTTCACTGCATTGTGGCATGTAGTGGGTGTTTGAGCGCTAACTTAGAGCAAGGTTATATGCACCTCATGAGTTTTGGTGCTTCCAGGACTTTCAAGCTTGTGAAACCTTCGGTTTTCACCTTACATCAGTTTGTACTGGCTGATCTACCGACAAGGTTATGGGAATGCATGCTTTGCAGCATGAGTCTGTACACTCTGTGTGTGATTAATCTACTAAAGAAAAAATCATTAGAGGGTTAAATTGTGCACTAACATTCTGATGACCAAGTGATAAACTATTTTCATCACTCATTTCAATTGTTTATATCTGATTACAAGATAGCTGACATTTCTTGAGTCTTTGTGAATGTGAATATGCTGAAATCAGCATACCTTTGTTGTTTTCAAGGACAATTGTGTTTAAGTACATAACGCATTATGTCATTTCTCTGCAAGTCTGTCCCAGATATGGCTTTGTGTCAAACAGTCTAGGCTTCCAGCCAGAATTTAATATGCCATGCATTAAAGGCACAGCTACAATGCGTCATATTTGTAAATTAATTATTCAAGAACTTGTGGTAATTTTCCTTATGCAGAAATATAAAGAAAATGTATACTAACTGCTAGCAATGCACCAATGCCAGTATTGCTATCGGTGCAGATACTGGGCATTTTCTAATGTACTTATACTCATGAAATGCCCCGATACTAAGAGCCAATATCGGCGCTTTAAATTTCTAAGCACAGACGGCTGTCATAAGGTCCCACGCATGCTCTTCTTCCTCCATCCTCCCGCGCATCTCCTCTTCCTCCTCCCATCGCCCGCCCTCATCTGCGAGATGCAGCACAGTCCAGGTGACATGCCACACACATCCTCCTAAGAACGAACACAGCCCTGGTGAGGCCACGCACAGCCTCCTGAGACGCTGCACAGCCCTGGTGAGGCCACGCACAGCCTCCTGAGACACTGCACAGCCCTGGTGAGCAACAGAGAGTATGTAGCTTCATATTATTCTGCATTGCTGCATAATGCATTGCTGGGACTTGTAGTCCTCTATAGCTGGTGGTATTCTGCATTGCTGTATAATGTATCACTGGATTTGTAGTCGCTCTACAGCTTGGAGTCAGTGGCAGAACTACCAATGATGCAGCTATGACTCGGCCCTGGTGCTTCACCACTGTCCTACAATCATTAGTTTGTATTGTTTTAGATAAACTGTTACATGACACTAGAACAAAAAAGGTGTTGGTAATTGGTATAGTTGAGTACTTAAGGAAAAGTATTGGTACTCGTACTTGGTCTTGAAAAATGGTATCGGTACATCTCTACTAAATACGGTTTTGTTTTTTTTGTTGGTATTAAACTCTCAAACTTTTTTCAATAATGAATCCAGATGAAACAAATATACATAGCCCCGCAAAGTATTTATTTACATTTTTGCCCAAGCACTTAGTCATTGTTTCCGAACATCTCCAACTCTCTAAGCTGAGCTTCCTTGAACTTTCTGTCCAGTACAAGATTACAAGGGGTAATACAGTCTTCAACCAGCCATCCATCTTCTAACTTGGTGGAAGGAGAAGGGGGGGTTGGGGGGGTGGGTAGCTTTGCCTTGCTGTGTCTGAAGAGACACAGCTTACTAGCATACACAAGGTTGGCTCTATAGGATTCTGCAAAGGAATGGAGCCACTCTAAGGGCTCATTCACAACTACCAAGTAGGTGTGATTAGGAATCCCTGCAGCAGGAACTTGAGACTTCCTGCAGTAGGAAATATGAAAGTCACCGTGTCACACCAACTGTGATATATCTCCATCTTTAATGACACAAATAAACCATATCTCACAGTGTTCACTCTGTGATCTGGTTTTTTTTGGCATGCCAGTGACTTTTCTATTTGTTGCGGATATCGCGGTGCCACCTGTCAATGCTGGACGACTGAATCTTAAATAAGGGTAGGGTTTATTTACAAATAGGGATATACTTAAGTTCTAATATAATAACAGTAGGGCGTGGGAATTTTGATGGGGAGGGATAGAAACTGGGGTCTCAATCATTCAGCTAGCATCATCATTCTCACACGTATTCACACATGCCAGGGCCTTTTTTCTCTCTTCTTGCTACACTCCTATCGTGTAGGTCTCAGCAATTCACATTCTTGACTGTAAAGTCCAGAAAGTATTGTCTTGTCCATAAGATCAGTAAAGGTTACCGCTGTTCTAGCTTGTGAGATTGTGCAGATGTTTACACAGGAAGCCCCCAGCACCCATGCTGCCATACAAAACAGGTGTGGGTGGTAAATACCAGCAAGGGGCCTGGACTGTCTCAGGGGATATTGACCCATCGCTTCATCCTTTAGTGTCACTTCTCCAAGAGCTCTGTGTTATTTAATGGACTAATCACCAAGCCACATGCTGATTTGTTCTTTCATTAGGCAGGGAATACCTCTATATCAAAGCCATATAGTAGATATACATTTTATCAGCTCCAACACCACCCACTTGTCACTGTAGGACCCACCACAAGGGAATGTATCAGTCAGGAATGCGCTGGGACACGTGCAATAATTCCTGCAGTAGGAATCCCTAATCTGCTATTTACAAGTGGCAGCTGTCACCGGTTCAAGTTAATGATCGGGTGACAGCGGCTGCATTTGAAACCGGCAGAACGCTGACACTCTGCATGTAATCATATATGATACAATTACATGCGGTTAGGAAGCGATCACTACCCCTAGACGCACGATCGATGTGTAATCAATAATGATTGATTCCTAACTGCATGTAATCGTATCATATATATGATCATCAGCTTGAACGGCTGCCACCTGTAAATGGAATGTATATGGAAATTCCTGCCATAGGAATTCTAAATCGCACCTAATTGGTAGGTGTGAATAAGGGCTAGAACAGGATATCAGGATCAGTACTCTGGGTGCCAGCTGATTCTGCAGGAAGCTAAAACTTTTAAATATCAAGGAGCAGCATTTGACTAAAAAATTGATCTACTTCTCCCTCATGACAATCTACTTGTCCTGATACCAAAAAAATAAATTTCACCAAAACTTTTTTTTAACAAAACCGTTTCTCATTGGTCAGCGCCGTCAGGTTACCACGCTGACCAACGAGTGCTTGCAATTTGCAAGTGAAATTCAGAATACATGGCACAGGTACAGATAGTACACCCATGCTGGTGGACGGGGTGGACCGTTCGCCGAAAAGAAAGTATTCCAGGGAGGGAGAGGGGGTCAGATTTGTGCGGGTAGTTCTATTTTCCCAAATTACTCGGGAAAGTGAATTTACCCTTTAGGGCTGGTGCAGAATTGGGCAATTGTGTGCGGTTGCCGGCCGGCCCCATTGATTTCAATGGGGTTACATCCGCATGGCAATTGCTAAAAAAAGGTACATGTACCTTTTTTCGTGACGCACGCTGCACCGTGTTTTCAACCGCTATCATTGTTGGGAAGTTATGTCACCAGCACTCCAGAATGACAAACACGTCAATTTTAGTGAATCTCAATTTTTTGTCAGTCACTGCTGCTTTCTCTCCTTGTACAGCGTGACTGCTCTTGTATCTGCCTCCCCCTGTATGTTTCTGCAGACAGCCTGTAGTGGATGGGCTTGCCAGGCCCCTCTCACACTTCTGCTCTGTACAACACAGTGCTAATATCACTGCTACTTTTTTAAGGTAATAACTGCGTTCGTAAAGGCATTTGGTAAACACAAAGTGGATTAGATATCCTTTGTGGCTACTGAGGAATACATTTAAATGAAAGTTTTGTGCCCAGAGTTCAGCTTTAACCTCTTTCTATTGTATACTGTGCTGCTTCTCCTTCTCACTGTCCTGTCACAGGATGAGGGTGGGAAGATGAACTGCAAGTAAAGCCCCGTTCACATGTAGCGACTTATCGCGAGAAGTCGCCGGCTAATGATAGTCAATGGAGCTGTCTTAGCTCCATGTCGCTCGTCGTGGTCGCAAGTTGCTTCTACCGGCCCCTTTTTTCGGCGGATTTTGCTTTTTTTCTATGGAGCCCGACTGAGAAGGTCGCGCTACCGTCGCTGGATCGTCGCCCCGAAAGTCGCGCTATCCCGGCCGCTGCAAAGGTATGTCGCTACATGTGAATGGGGCCTGAAAGGGAAATTGCAACAGAGAAAGATCAGATCCCCACCCTTAGGGCTGAATGGACTGATATACAAATATTTTTTGGAGGTTAAACATCTCAAATATGTTTATATGAATCAAGCTGTTTCTCTGTAGTTCAGCTTTTACAGAATATCCAGATCATTTTATAATGAGTGGGCAATTGAGAGTCATCAAATGTTGTTTACCGGGTACTGAAAATATTGTCTCCCTGTTTAGATTCTTCTTTGCACATCTTTCTGTGTTCCTTAGCTTCTCTTCCTGTTGAAATGTATCTATAGCCAAATATATTTTTAGTTTGGATAAAGTAGGTTAAAACTCCTATTTTTGTCTGTCCTGATAGTGAGATTAACCCTTTGTTTGTCCTTGTGACATTTGTCACCGGGACAGAAAGTGCATCCAAAATTCTGCAGTTGTTATCCAATGGGGATGTAATCGGATGGATCCATCCCTTTGTAAACATTATCTCCTACTTGCTGGGACAGAAAGTGAATGGAAATCTGGCCAAAAAGACAGACTTGTTATATTCTCTACGGGCTCACAGCTTACCCAGTGCTCTTATTTTGCCATTTGTCTTGGGCATACGGCTGCTCTGATAGTTAGATCCCTTGTAGTTGGCAGCAATCTTGTGTTTGTATGACCCTAAATCTAAGCTTTTAAAAAAAGGTTTGCCAAATGGTGAGAGAATAGCCCTATATAATTCTCTTTAGTAGAGTTTACACTTAGAAAATCATGTATTAAAATCATGCAGTCCTTCTGTGTAGCATAATTAAACATTTGTTGAATCCGGCTGCAGTCGTTTATATGAAAGTCTGATTATGATAAACTGACCTAAATACAGTTATATAAAGTTTCTGGGATAGCATTAGCAGTTTACTAGTTATACTTTTCCCGATTTTTCCTATAGGGTTGTCCGCACTGACACCCATTCTCTACTGTGCATCAGCCCGTGCTATATTCTCTCCTGACAAAATCTCTATTCACACTTTTCATGCATTTTTAGCACAGTTTTTGTTGCATGTTTTTCAAGTGTTTTAATGCAATCTCACGTGTTTTATGTATTTTTATTGTTTTGGCCCATAAAGGTGTAATAAAGTATAGGTTGTTAGAGGGTGGGGGCTTGCACTGCATTTAAAGTCTTTGGTGGCAAAACAAATTTTCATGATGCCTTGCCCTGTTCTTTCTTTACTTCTGGCACCCCTGCCTTATTGTCCTCTGGTGCCTTGCCTTGTTCTTTCTTTACTTCTGGCACCCATGCCTCATTGTCCTCTGGTGCCTTGCCTTGTTCTTTCTTTACTTCTGGCACCCCTGCCTTATTGTCCTCTGGTGCCCTGTCCTGTTCTTTTACTTCTGGCACCCCTGCCTTATTGTTCTCTGGTGCCCTGTCCTGTTCTTTCATTACTTCTGGCAGCACCCCTGCCTTATTGTCCTCTGGTGCCCTGTCCTGTTCTTTATTTACTTCTGGCACCCCTGCCTTATTGTCCTCTGGTGCCCTGTCCTGTTCTTCTGGCACCCCTGCTTTATTGTCCTCTGGTGCCCTGTCCCGTCCTGTTCTTTACTTCTGGCACCCCTGCCTTATTGTCCTCCGGTGCCCTGTCCTGTTCTTTACTTCTGGCACCCCTGCCTGATTGTCCTCTGGTGCCCTGTCCTGTTCTTTCTTTACTTCTGGCACCCCTGTCTTATTGTCCTCTTGTGCCCTGTCTTGTTCTTTCTTTACGTCTGTCAACCCCTGCCTTAAGCTGGCCATACACTTGACAAGAAAACACAGCCCGCAGGGTTGAACAACAACAAAAAAGTTTGATTCTCTCCTGCTGGGCTATTGCGGGTGTTCCACTTCCCCAATACTCACAGTGACTGCAGCTGATTGGCTGCAGCCACTGTTTAGCTGAGAATCTTTGACCACCTTCATGGACAAAGTTGAGTAAAAAATCAAATTATGTTGGGACAAGTGGGTGGGGAGCGGGTATGTGAAGTTCGAGCAGTGTATGGCAAGCTTTATTGTGTTCTTTCCCCAGTTCTGGCACCCCTTCCTTACTATTCTCAAGCCCCCGTATGTGTTCCCTTTTCTCTCCTGACAGTCCTTTCTTACTGTTGTCTGGATCCCTGTTTGTTCCTCTCCCCTACACCCTTTTCAAACTGTGCTTTAGCCCTCTGCCATGTTCTATCCTCCACTTTGACACTCCATATTGTCCTCTTTGACTCCTGGTTATATTATTATACATAGCCCAGGTTTAGTTAACGTGATTATGAAATCATCAAAATAGTGTGGCATTCAAGTGGCTTTTTGTAAGTGGTTAAAAGGGGTAAATATAATTCAATTAATAAGACAATACAAAAATAAAGCTATATTTCTATTTTACATTATTGTAAATTGCCACCTAGACGTTTATGTGTGCAATTTTAATTTTGCAACACATACTCTATTTTGTAACTTCTGAAAATGTATATCTGCCTTTTAAAGCAATGTTTTAGTACATTGTGCTGCTGAGAAAGCCTAGCATTACTAGACATAGAACAAGTGTTTGTTCAGCGTTCCACTTGGTAGGAAACTTGTATGCATTGTGGGTCATACCATATGTTTTTCTCTCATAATTTCACTGACCTTGTAATTGCTTCCAATGCTTTTCCATGTACATTTCAACAAAATTCTTAAATGACAAATTTTTTTAATTGCAAAATGCTGAGGACTGGATGCCTCGGCTTTTAGAAACAGCCTTCCGGTTCTGTTTGTGTTTTATGCTTTTAAAAGTGAATTACAATTGATTATTGCATTTCTTGGCAGAATCTATAAAAATTTAAACATTTAATTGTATTATTCAACATGTATTTTTCTCTCTCTTAGCCTGAACACTCCACCTGGCACCAAAGTAAAGCTATTAGGAACTGTTGAAGTGAAAAATGGATGTTTGCTCCTGGATGACACCAACACTGTTGTTCTTGGAGGTGAAGTGGAACCGCTCATTGAGAAGTGGGAGCTACAGAGGGTGAGGTTAACACAAATCACTTTGAGCTCTTGTTGTTGGCTGTGCTATGAAATTGACTCCTCCAGGCAAAGAATGAGTATCCTTTTGGAAGCATGCATCTATTATTTCCCTAGAATACGGTTTACTTATTTACTCAAGCAGAAGCCATTTACTGCGGGCAGGGTGGTGATACAGAGATGTAACCTGGATAGTTTTCCTTGTAATAAGTATTAAATCTGTTTACAGGGGGAAAAAGTAATTCTTACTGAATAAATGTTGTGTGTAAATATTTGGGTTTATTTTGATGAATGTTCTGCAGTAACATTATTTTGTCATGGTGCTCAGCCAGTATCAGCCAGTATCCAGACATTTACCTAAGTGGCAGATTAAATAAACCTTTCATGTATTGTAATCTCAGTACATCATTTTAATATATAATTACAATATATGGCTTAATTTTTAAAACTTAGTGAAAGTGCACATTAGGGTGGAGTTTATAGTAACCATTCAGGTATGTGCTTTTGTTTTCTGTTGCCTCCATAATTTTTCCTAACAGTACTAAATGGGTTTTAACTCTTCTTCTCATAGCTAGGCACTCAAAAAGTGTAGTTCACACTGCATTTCACTTCATACTTGCTGAAATAATTAAGCAACCACAATTGTGCCGTGCTATTAACTTACATATAAGATAAATAGAAAATATAAAACAAATATTAGATGTATTTGTGTGCAGTGAGATATCAGGTCAAACATACATATCCCAATAGGTGTTCATGCCTGAATAAGTGAATTGTCCACAACAAAATTCTATACAATGATCAACTAGTGGAACTTTGAGGAGGCAGTGTAAAATTGGGCTAATATTTTTAATATCGGTGTACTATTTGATATTTATGTATTTATTTTCTATATATTCCTAGCGTGGCACAATTGTGGTTGTTTGATTATTTGATCGTGTGGTAACACATTGATTAGTGCTAGCTGCTTTTGATATATTGGCGCAAAGTATATACTAAGCAACTGATACTTGCTGAAATGGTTTTTACTTTTATAGTTGCTCTGGAGCGGTCAGAGCACATGAAAACCAGACAAGCATAAGTTGCTAGTTAAAAATACCTTAATAAGAAAAGTGTCAACAGGAACAAGCAAAAATCATAAAGAGTAACAAGCCAAGGTCAGGGGCCAGAGTGGGTAGTAGTATAAGCCAGGTCACGGGAACATGGAGATCAGCATTGTCAGGAACAAGCCAGGAGCAGAAATCAGAGGAGAACGTCAGCCAGAATCAGGTCATACATGGAATCGGGCTACACTGAGCAGCAGGAATACACTAGCAGGTAAAACCACCCAAGGGCAAAGTCAGACTGGACTGAGCAGTTTAAATAGTGAGTGGGATAACATCATCACAGAGACAGGAAACTCCCATCTGGCTCTCTCAGATGATGCTCCCTGTTTTGCCATAAGAGGGAGTCTGGGAGTAGTAAGCAACGTTACAGAGTCTGCTCAGGCAAGGAGGAATCACAAGTGGGTGGAATGGCAGCCAAGCCAGAATTCTGCAAACCAGTTAATTTAAAGTGGAGGAATAATTTCGATGGATTATTGTGAATTCTTGGTCTGCTGTGCAAAGTACCCCATAATATGGCATATATTAATAGTGGTACGTACTGACTGAATTGATTATTCTGATTTAACCTATTTCATTATCTTATCTTCAGTAGGTCTTATTGTTTTTTTTATAAGGCAGCTTTGGGTTTCTAATCATATAGTATGGGTTGATGCTATATTGCCTGAACTCTGGAGAAAAAAATATAAACCTGGGCCAGAAATAACACTACCTACAATACATCTAATTCAACATAATATAAGCATGAAGCCCTTTCTGATAAACATAAATGGCACACAGAATGTTGTTCCAGGTTGGTCCTTTGTGACTCTGCTCACTGGGTGCACGCCTGGCTCCCTACCAGCAATACCATTATGTTCAAAACAGAGAAGTTGCGGCACTCCAAAAATCAGTGTGGATTCTTTGTTTCATCAATCACCATCCAGAAACATCTCAGACCAACATCTCTAATTTATTTCATTCAGAATTGTGCTTAATCATAGAGTAGTAGAATCCTGTTTGGTTTCCAAGTGTGGATCTTTAATGTGTGGCCATATATGAATTTGCAGTCTGACTAAATCATCTGAAGATATGGCTGTCTTTCACTTTAGCTATACTTTAGGCATCTATCTATTTTAAAAAGCATACCTGCTAAACAGATGCAGTGGTTCTATTTTGTATTTGATCTTAGCCTTGCTATTAGTCTTTTGTTTAAAGCATATCATTATAATGGATTTGTCTTAATTGCTAGCCAGCTTTTAACAATTAGTAATGTGAAACGTGTTCTCCTAAAATAAAACTAATAATGCTTTTGTACACAAGAATTAAGTTTTAAAGATGTACTTCGACCTACTTTAGTTTTTTTTTTATGCTCTGCTTGATAATGAACTTTTTAATGTCTTCGCATTAAAAAATGAGTTTAATAATTACATTCATCATAGTGTAAGTCATATTTCTGTGGAATTTTATTCTTCTGTTCTATTTTTACTCTACTGATCAAAATCATTGCTTTTCCAAAGGGTAATTTAATTTCTTACAAGCAGAGTACTCTTATCTATTCTTTGCTCAGTGGTTTTACTTTACTGTTTATTTTTATTATGTGTTGGAAGCAATGATTATGGTTTGTGCCATGATTGCAATTCCAGGAATGTTGCTAGTTAGTTTTACCTGCATTCTTATTTTTGTCTTTTTTTTAATACAACATAAAAGTAATTTCAGCAACTATACCATATACCGCCTTGGTTGTTTTTAAAGATAAAAACATCTCCTCCTGTAACCCTAAAGAAAACTATGGACTAAAAAGGTTGCGTTATCATTCCCTTTTAAAAACAGACCTGTAGAAAGTACTGTCTGTGCCATGTCTACTCACAACCTAAAGTGTAACTATGGGCAAAATCACATATGTGATGAAGTCTGCCACTGACATTAATACAGCAGTTTTTGTTTTTCTCTGTCACCCTGTAACAGTTTTATTACATGTTGATCATGCCAGTAGATCCATTTTTTCCCCCACAGCATTGTAACCCTGTGGACATGGTAGTCTTAGATGCACTTGTATTTTTAAATAGACTTTAAGTAAGGGTCCCCACACACCTTACGATTATCGTACGAGAATCGCGGGAAATCCCGCGATCGTACGATGATCGTAAGGTGTGTGGAAGCCGTGCGACCTCTACTACTGTAAGGTCGCACGACTTTAAACTTACGGACATGTTCGAAAACCCGCCGAGCATCGTACGATGTTCGGCGGGTTTGTGGCATGTCCGTACGATAAGAGCCGCACGGGCCGGTGTGCGCAAGCGCACACTGCCCGTTCGGCATTGCGGTCATCGGAAGCCCGCCCCTCAGGGGGCGTGGCTTGCGATCATCTCAAGTACGATCTGCCTATGCAACATAGGCAGATCGTACGTTTTTTTAAGTACCTTACAACCATCGCAAGACAGAAGTCTTGCGATGGTTGTAAGGTGTGTGCCCAGCCTAAGAGACAAACAAAACCAAGCCCAAAACCATTAAATACTTTTTAGGAAGTTATTGTAGTTGGTTGTTTTCTCTTGGAAAAATGTTTTAGCTGTATGAATAAAAGCTGACAATTTTAAGCTTTCCCAACAGTGTAATATAGATTGTCATACATTCCCCAACTGCCATTTTGTCCTGGATACCTTGGCCTGTTATAGGAAGTGGAAAACCAATGTGAACTCAGACAACCTTATTTGCATGCTTGTTCCGTATAATGCAGAATGAGAAGTAGCAGTGATATTCTCTATCTCTCTCATTATTCAGTAGATCACATGTTATAATTAACAAATTACATTTTTTTTTTTAAGTATCTTGCTAATATTTAAGTAAAACTGTCTGCAGTTAGTAGTTTATATAGTAACTGCACACATTCCGTAAATATGAATAAAAAAAGAAATTCAGGAAATCGGGTTGCTCTAAACAAAAAGTGAGCTCTACAATGCATGCCTATAATCCTACATTATCTTAAAACAAGTATAAAGAAACACCAGCAACAACTTTGTTTTTAAATGTGTATATTCCATAAAATTGGATGCTGTAGGAATCCTAACGCTGGATATCTCGAATGGAGGGTCTCTTGTTTAGGATCCATTCAGACAATGCTACTGCATACATCGACAATCGGAGCAACCAGAATTCTTGAGCAAGATTATGGGAAAATATTCTGTGCTGGTAAAAACTTTGTTCTTTTCCTGACTGCTGTTCATATTCCAGACATGGACCATAGGCAGGCAGACTACCTCAGCCGTCAGTGACTGGGCATGGAAGAGTGGCCCTTACTCTCAGAAGGCTTTGAAACCTGTGCCACAGGTGGGGGGTGCTTAATGTTGACTTCCTGGCCTCCATTTTTAATAATAGACTATATAGGTTTGTCCCCAGGTTCAGAGAACCTCAGACAGAAGCAGTGGATGCTCTGGTGCAGACCTGGGCATTTTAAGACTCCCAGGCCACATCTGGCCCTTTGGCTGTGCCTGTCTGGCCCGCGGTCCAAACAAGAACCCGAGTGGTACTTCTGTCCAGACCGTGATCGTCGACCTGCGCTTGGTTATGTGTGGCTGACAGTGGATGCGCTGGCCTCTGAAACGGTTGCATCCATTGACAGCCATAGCCCAGTGCAGGGCCTTCTCCACTTCAGTCCTTTATGGCTAGCACTGCTGGCGTCCTAGCAACTAAGAATGTCAGGTGTCCACCTCCTCTCCAGTCATTGGATGCTAGGAGCACCAGTGGTCCTAGCAATCAATGTAATCAAATGTGCTCCCCGCCCCCAGCATTATAGGAGTATGGAGGAGTATCTATCTACTCCACCTCCTGACTCCTGCCTCTGGCTTACTAATTAAGTAGTAAACTAAGGTATGTGTGAACAATACTATAAAGGGGCCATAATCCAAACCATATAATTAACTACTTTTTATAAAGCGATAAAATTAATATTAAGCAGAATAAAGTTCAGCCTATTTTTTTGGTCCTCCACATCATTCCCAGTTTGTCATGTGGCTCCTTGAGAAAATTAATTGGCCACCCCTGCTCTGGTGGCTTTGTGGGATCAATACAGCCTGATATATGCCTTTCCTTCCTTGAAACTCCATCTGCTTTGCAGGGTTGAGATGGAGGGCATTACCAGACTACCAGATGGGATCCCAAGCATTGAAACAAGGTCTTAGTGTTTGGGAAAGATGTTTAGGTCTCGGGTAGGCTGGTATACAGGGGAGGGACGATAACAAATTTGGATGACAGAAACATCTAGTAGTGTTCTTAAAGGCATTTTTGCTTAAGCATGTAATGTTGCAAGGCAAGTTGCTTTGTATAGTATTTTTGTATTTTGTAATTTGTGGGACTAGGTTTTTGTCTAGACATCAGAGTCTTCAAGATCCATGGCCCTAAAAGGCATTCAAGGATTTTGTTTTGATTGATTCAAAGTATGCATGGGGGACTGGCAATAGTATTACTCTAAAATAATACAGGAGTTTGAGCAGAAAGGTAATGTTAATGGCATTGATCCTGACAAACTAGGATATGTTTAGAGATCGCCAATTCTGCAAAAGAGGCTAAAAGTTTTGAGAGTGCCAGAATAGCAAGCGAGGTGTATCCCTTGGTAGGGACATTTTGGGATTCGTTTAATGGCAAAGTTATTTGTAAAAGAGTTGGTGGACTATTCGTGTGTGCATGAGGACAAAAACAGAGGGCCACTACTTAAGCTGGGGATTGCTATGCCAGTATTGCAGTTTCCAAACTGCACACAGATCTTGACACGTGAGTAAATCTATCTTCACTATTGGCAATTTAGTCTTCCTGCTAGGATGTTCGTAAGAATTTTGAGGTTGACGTTAAGGAGCGATATTGGCCTTAAATTGGACCAATTTTGTGGGGGTTTTTTATTAGGTTTGGGAACAATGATTACATTAGCCCTCAATATTCGGTATATCAGGATCAAGGTATTTACCCTTTTTTAATATGATTAAATAGGGTCACTAGGTTGGGAGCAATGACTACACATTTTAAAAAATATATATTGGACCCATTTTTTTTATTTTTAAGTTCCTTTACATTATTATGCACTTCTAGAGCAATCATTTTGAAGTCTAGACTGGCCAGAAAGGTGTATGGTAAGGTGTATGGAAGGGGGGTGCTGGTAAGGTGATATGTGTTTTATTTCCATAATCAAAGTGACTAATTTCTATTATAATACCATACTTCTACTTCACGTTTCATAGTTCTTCTGTAATTATTTGACTCACATTCCATTAGACAAGCGTATTTGGTCTGCTAACAGAGGTGCTGTAAACAGATTTTGTCTAATTTATTCAGCTTCCTATTTATGATAAAATACTTTGCTTCATTGTTTGCAAGGCTAATGGATTTAGTGGGTATTTGTTTTTCTTTCCCTGAATATGTTCTCATTTGCTTTAATCACTACTTCACTTCTCTCATTTATATACGAAAAGAGATGTGCTTGATTTTAGATAGGCAGTGTAATTTGTGTTGTGAAGATGCTGAAACTGTGGCCAATCTGTGTCAGTATATAAAGTCATGAAAATAATTTCTGATTTTTATGGTGCACAGTGACTTCAGAAAATTTACCAGTGCAGATTCCATGAGCATTTTCCAATTACATTGTGGGTAATTAAGGAGTGGACTTAACTTTTGCATGCACATTTTTTAATTTCGTGAAAATACACAATTGTGAGGTTTTTTTATTTTTATTACCCACTATCATTAATAACTGTATCTAAGCCTGAGAGAAGCACGGTGGGACTATGTCTGCTGCTGTTAGGACAAACATTTTGTCAGTCTTCTCTCCCCAGTAATCTTTCAGACTGTACATTATACATTTCCTGGAAGCCAGACAGTGACAGGCAGTGTGAAAATGCTTGTGTACATGTCTTTTAGGGAGAAAGCCATTCAGTAAAATTAGTGTGATCTCTTTGATTAGTAATAAACACCTGCAAATGTTAAATTTAGACATTTATTAGCAAACAGTTACTTAGCATGGAGAAAAAATAAACATTTTCTTTGTACCCTGTTTACACCATGCATGTGTGGTGGTGTGCAGAAAAATGCTGCTCAACAGACCTGGTGTGACTATATTTTTTTGCTTCTTAGCTGTATTGTTGTTACGCATATCCGTGAATTAACATATGGTTTGCATTTCTTACTATTAATGTCATGTTAAGTGGCAACTAGCACTGCAAATACTAGTAATTCCATGTTTTTCCTTTGATGGCGAGATCTCCGCATGAAAAACCCATGAGGAACGTGCATGGATTCATTTTGGTCCTTAAGGGCTTGTTCACACCGAAATAGGGCAAGCCCTATTTTTTGCGTTTGCAGTGGAACGGAACGCTGGCAAAGTTTTGTCACGCATTCGATCGCGGGGAGGGGGGGGCGTGGAAGCGGTGCCATTGAATGCAATGTCGATTCTCAGCGACCGCGGTGCCTTCCAGCAGCTACCGCTCTGGAACGCACACGCTTTCGGTGTGAACAAGGCCTTAAAAGCACATATCCATTTTAATTGTTATAGGTTAAGACCGTGTTTGCTTGAGCTTGTTGCTTGTAATTACATTGAATTGTAATTAAAGGGAATGTGTAGTGTTTTGCATATTTTCTTTTCTTTTTTTCCTTTTTAAAGTCAGAATTAAAAAAACTAAAATGTAAAATACATTTACCTCTATTCATAAAAGGGGTTTTACCTAATTTGGTACAAAGAATATAAAGCAGATCCCAACCCTTTAGGGCTTTGTGAGCGTAGTATACCAATCAACTGACTGATATGTTGAGGTAAAGTTTAAATTGCATGTCAGATCCTTGCCAGAGCTGTAAAAATCTATAAAAAAAGATCAATGTTTTTTTTGCAACTGAACAAATGAGCATAAAACTCAGCCACTATATACATCTGACACTGTTGTAATACTCTAGGATTTTTTATAGCTGAGGATCTGGAATAAGAACAAGGTGTTCCGTAGTGCACTAGATGAACTTGTGAATTGGAGGGAAGGTCTGGGAGAACCCAAGAAACCAAATGCTTCAACTGCCCAGCTGGGCAGTAGAGACATCAACTGGTAGGGCCTCTTTAGGCACCTGCAACGTAGACCGTTTTATTTAGGTCTTCTTGCTCCCCACACAAAGGTGGAAAATTGTAAATTCATGCCTGTGAAGTATTTTGGGACTATAACATACATGTATGAAAGTACATACAGACATTTAGAGAGGAGAATCATTTTGATACGTTTTTTCCTGCCTGCTACCGATAGTTTAGACCAAGTTTGTAATTTTTTTGATAAAATTTTTTTAGTGGACAGTGTTCTCCTTAAGGGTGCAGAGTGGTTCTTAGTAAAATATCCGGTTATTTAAAAGAGGTGACCACCCCCAGGGGAGAGGAGGAAGATGTATCTGGAGAGGATAGGGGAGATTATGCATCAGAAAAGATTTTTGGCAAATAATTGTAGGACCAAAATATTCTCCAAATTTCTCTATCATATTGATTAATAAAGAGGAATCCGTATCTTGTAGAAAAAGAATTGTATTGTCTGGATACAAGCTTACGCGGTCAGTTTTTCTCTATATGTAACACCACCAAAGTTCTCCATTTGCCTAATTTTAAGGGCTAAGGTTTCATAATCCAAGGTGAATAGGAGTGGCGATAGGGAGCATCCCCGCCTTGTGGCATGAAATATGAAAGTATATGGACAGTAGGCCATTAAGTTGAATGTTAGAGTAAGGCTGGGCATTTGATCTCGTTATCCATCCAAGACATGACTGCAAAAATAGCCATCCAAGGGAGTCAAAGACTTTAGGGGTATCTATGGAGGTCAAAGGTGTCGGGGATTAATCTGGCTAATTGCACCATAATTTAAGTCCTGTAAATGTTTGTGGGCATGGATTCTTGCCAGCTTTTAATAGAAGTATGATAGTGGTGTGATTCTTTGACTGTGGATGGGTAGTGTGCTCAAAGTCCCTTTTTTGTAGACCTTTTCAGTGATGAGATAATTTATATGTAGAGTACTGTCTATACACTTAGAAAGGTAACCCATCCAGGTCTGAGATTTTCCCAAAAAAGTTTTTATCCAACAGCATATTTTGTTCAGATATCAACTATGGAAAAGAGAATACATTTCCATTTCTCTGAATATCATCTTGAGTTTTCGTGAACTTTGACATGTACATGATCCATAATCAGAGAGCCATTAGTGTCTTAAAACTCAGACTGAAGCCGAGTGACACTGTTGCTTTGTAATAAAAGCCAACTCACTTGATTGTTTTCCATATTCAAAGTAGTTCTGACTAGTGAAAAATTGTAGATGGCGTTCCTGTAAAGTCTGGTCTGGTAGTGTTTGGTAATGTTCTAGTGAGTACAGTTCCTCTCTGAGGGGTGTTCTAAATATGCAGCTTCTGCCTAATAAGTAAGCACAAGAGGGGCACCTTTCCTGGTGCAGATCAATTTTATTTCAGTAGATATAAGTGAAAAACCGAATGGTACTCACAAAACATGAAAATCACACAGCCATGGGATAAGAGCTGACAGGCAGTAAGATGTCCACTAGGCGATGCCAATGTGTAGTGACGTTAACGCATTTCCGGGGCACGCCCCCTTCATCAGAACAGAGCGTCACCTTTCTCCTCTCCAACTATAAAGTGTGTGTGGCCAATCAAGGGCGAGCCATAAAGGCTCGTCACAACATTAATGCTGTTACAGCTGTGGCTGTGTCCGTCTGGGGAACCCTGTTCGGGAGGAGTGCCGCGATCAGCCAATGGGGACCCGGAATGACTCGGTCTCCACCTACTGGGTGTCGCTACCGCTCAGCCTATGACGGCACCCGAAAACCGGACTGGCTAATGCTTTCCCGGCTTCTTTGGGGCAGCGTCCTGCAGTATGCCTAAGAGGATTTCCCACTAAGTATTGACCGTCCGTGGCGCTTCATTGTTTTTATTTAGCTTCTGCCTAATCGCCTGCTTTAGCTAGATCCTCATCAACTTGACTTCAGGAACACTTAATGAATGAGATAGTAGACTTGAGGGCCCCTCTTATATATGCTTTAAAAATGTCCCCAAAATATATTATTGGCAGTAATGTCTATGTGGGCTTCTAGGAATGATTACAATTGATGCAGAATAGAATCATTGGGACCTATTAACCCCAACCAAAACTGGAAGAGAACTTTTCACTTAGGCTTAGACCAGCAGAACAAAAATTGAAATTTAAGAAGGAAGGATTAGTGGTCGGAGGTGATGGAGTCTCATTTCGATTTGTTATTATTAACAATTAAGTCAATATGAGAAGGCTTTGGCAGTTGCGAATTTATATTTCCTCATACTATTTGTGCAATCCAGCTCAGTGGCTAATAAATACCATACAGGCCTCAGGGTATTGTGCACCAAAATATGGTGGCATGAAGTATGCACAAGGCTAGTGGTGCATTAGAAATTAGCCAAACAGAGTAAAATGAGTTGTATGTCCTGAGTCCGAGGCAGACTTGAATGCAGATGTGTTATCCCACCATAATGAAGATGAAAGCATGCTGTGAGTTCCATATTGTGGATTAAAGTCTTAAAGTAGCATTCCAGGACACTGGTGCCCATGTAAGGAAATATATGTAACATATAGATACATGTCCAGGAACATGAAATGGGAAAACAATATGCCAAGTGACATCGAAATGTCAGACAGGCACGATGTTGACAATTTTAAGTGAAAGTAGCCCATCTTCTCCAATGGGCCATTTTCTAACTCCAACCATGGATTAGACTTGGCCCTTTTTAACAAAGTTTTAGGCTTCATTCACACTTGCCACTTGTGTTTTTATGCAGAGATCTGTCTGCAAAATTTGTCAGGCTAGATGTTTGTTTATATTTGTAGATGCTTGAAATGATGACCGTATATGCGCACCTGTCCTTTGTGCATTGAAACAGTCAATTGAAGTATCCAATGAGATTTCGGCAAATAAATGTGACTCGCGATTACATGCATTTTGGTGTGTTTTAGAAGTTAAAATCCATTCCTGGACACACTTGACTTTTTTAACGCAGCTAAACTGACAAGATAAAGGCATCTAAATGTGAGCTGTGAATAGATCCAATCCATTGGAAATCATTATATTTTTTTCACGATATAGCGCAAAACACAGATTCCCATTGAAGTTCACACCTTTGTGTTGCGTCACACGATCGAAATTGCCTGTCTTTCAAAAAGGTGCAGGAGCTATTTTCGGGCTGTTGTCACACGGTTGTGGTCCCATAGACACCTCTATGCATTAAAAACCACCCGTTTTTTAAAGCAAAATCGTCTTAATTTGCTTTTGATTACTGCATTTCAATATTAATATGAAGTCAATACAGAGTATGTTGTGATATGGTATAGTATGGGGCATTAGTTAGACCTATTTTTAATAGTAACTCTCGACCAACCAGAAACTACATTTATTCGGAATCTACCATTCTACCAATCTCCGTGCATGCTGGATAACAGAGTTTAAT
>NW_017306649.1:702453-733306 GCF_000935625.1 Nanorana parkeri | reverse complement strand
ATATATATATAATGGCCCCCTTTCTGATTTTTCATTGTTTTGCACGTTTGCCACACTTTAATGTTTCAGATCATCAAACAAATGTAAATATCTGTCAAAGATAACACAAAAAAACACAACATGCAGTTTTTAAAGGAAGGCTTTTATTATTAAGGGAAAACAAAATCCAAACCCACATGGCCCTGTGTGAAAAAGTGTTTGCCCCCTAAACCTAATAACTGGTTGGGCCACCCTTAGCAGCAAGAACTGCAATCAAGCGTTTGCGATAACTTGCAATGAATCTGTTGCAGCGCTGTGAAGGAATTTTGGTCCACTCATCTTTGAAGAATTTTTGTAATTCAGCCACATTGGAAGGTTTTCGAGCATGAACCGCCTTTTTAAGGTCATGCCACAGCATCTCAATAGGATTCAGGTCAGGATTTTGACTAGGCCACTCCAAAGTCTTCATTTTGTTTTTCTTCAGCCATTCAGAGGTGGACTTGCTGGTGTGTTTTGGATTATTGCCCTGCTGCAGAACCCAAGTTCGCTTCAGCTTGAGGTCACGAACAGATGGCCGCACATTATACTTCAGGATTTTTTGGTAGACAGCAGAATTCATGGTTCAATTTATCACAGCAAGTCTTCAGATGCTGAAGCAGCAAAACAGCCCCAGACCATCACACTACCACCACCATATTTTACTGTTAGTATGATGTTCTTTTTCTGAAATGTGGTGTTGCTCTTACGCCAGATGTAATGGGACACACGCCTTGATAAAAAGTTCAACTTTTGTCTCGTCAGTCCACAGAGTATTTTCCCAAAAGTCTTGGGGATCATCAAGATGTTTTCTGGCATAACTGAGATGATCTTTTATGTTCTTTTTGCTCAGCAGCTGTTTTCGTCTTGGAACTCTGCCATGCAGGTCATTTTTGCCCAGTCTCTTTCTTATAGTGGAGTCATGAACACTGACCTGAACTGAGTCAAGTGAGGCCTACAGTTCTTTGGATGTTGTTGTGTGGTCTTTTGTGACCTCTTGGATGAGTCGTCGCTGCGCTCTTGGGGTAATTTTGGTTGGCCGCCCACTCCTGGGAATGCTCACCACTCTTCCATGTTTTCACCATTTGTGGATAATGGCTCTCACTGTGGTTCGCTGGAGTCCCAAAGCTTTAGAAATGGCTTTATAACCTTTTCCAGACTGATAGATCTCAAATACTGTCTTTCTCATTTGTTCCTGGATTTCTTTGGATCTCTGCATGATGTATAGCTTTTTGAGGATCTTTTGGTCTACTTCACTTTGTTAGTCAAGTCTTATTTAAGTGATTTCTGTGACTGTGACTGTAATCAGGCCTGGGTGTGGCCAGAGAAATTCAGGTGTGATAGACCAGAGTTAAGTTATGTTTTAACAGGGGGGGTTTCTTTGACTAATATATTTAAATTTGTTTTGATGATCTGAAACATTAAAGTGTGACAAACGTGCAAAACAATGAAAAATCAGGAAGGGGGCCAACACTTTTTCACACAACTGTATATTCTCTATCGATAAATATATTGATATATTGATAAATATATTGACTATTTAAATATTCTATTTTTACTACAGCAGTAGGAGAATTCATCCAAGATCGGAGAACATCAGACGAAAATATAGTCAAAGCAAAATAAATTAAAATCATGACATTTCAGTAAAAATAAACACTAAGTGTGGAAATATTTAATAAGACCAAATAAAAATCAAAGGCTGTGTTTAATCATCTTGGTTGAGGTGTATCTAAGTTATAAATCCATTGGATGTTTTTCTGTTTTAGTAACAATTTTCTATTACCTCCTATCTGGGGGTAGGTACATGTTCAATAACCATTAGGGCTGCAACTAATGATTATTTTCATAATCGATTAGTTGGCCGATTATTTTTTCGATTAACCTGATAAAATGAAACCCCATCCTTAATTTAAAATAAAATACACAAATGTAGTGTTACAATCATAAAGTTTACTGCAGAATAAAATTGCATGCACAATTTTTTGCTATTGAGGTACCGTGCATTCCAGTGCAGGCAAACACACTGTCGGTGGGAGGCGCTGTTGGGGTGCTATTGAAATGAATGGCACTGCAACGTACCTCCCTCAGCAGAATTTGTCAGGCCGAAACCGAAAATGACTTTTTTTTTTTTTTCAACCCCCCTTTGTTTTTTTTTTAACCAGTTGACATCCGCGGTGTTAAACCCCCTTCCCATCCAGGCCATTTTTCAGTATTCAGCGCTGCGGTACTTTGACTGACATTTATTCCGTCATGCAGCGCTGTACTGAAATGAATTTTATACCCTTTTTTGGGGACAGATAGAGCTTTCTTTTGGTGGTATTTATTCACCACTGGGGGTTTTATTTTTTACTATATTAAGGAAAAATCACCGACATTTAAAAAAAAAAAACAGTTTGCCCTATAATAAAAAATGCCGTCTGGCGACGGCAACCCGCCAATGCAGCAGTGCCGTCCGTCCGTTTTTCTACTACGGGCGGACGGCAAGAGGTTAATAATTGTATTGCAAGCACATGGCTCTTGAATAGCTTCAACCAAGGAATGACAGCTGCCAGTGGCAAGATTCTGCAAACTGCAGCTGAATGCAAATACAGCAGGTAGTGGGCTGGCGCAATAGCAAGCCCTCTATTGGCCATTTCAAATTGCAGTAGCCAATAGCAGGCTGCCCATTGCACCTGCACACTGCTTGCTGTGCCCTCCTCCCAGCATGGAGGTGAGAGCTAGGGGATCCAACCAACTAATCAATAATGAGAATAGTTGGCAACTATTCTTATAATCGATTATTATCGACTAATCAATTAGTTGGTTGCAGTCCTAATATCCATGTGTTTTAGGCAAAGGTGTGACAAAGTTCCAAAATGTTCTGACTACTGGTAATTCTGGTTTCTCGTCCCTAATGGAATATTTTTGTGCAATATATTCTATTTATTGGGTAGTTTCACCAACATAGAGGAGACCATTTGGGCATTTAATAATATAGATCACTTAAGATGTTTGACAAGTTTCCAAAAATGGTAAAACTGTTGCTTATATAATAAATGTAACATGGCCTACTTTCTGGCTTTAATATCTTTTGGCACATTGTGTGCAAACAAGGGTTTAGTTTACATAAAGGAGAGTTGGTGTTAGAGTTACAAGGAGAGACAGTGTGAGAATGGCCTTAACCGAGATGGATTTAAGCAAAACGGGGCCCTTGGTAAGGTAGCAGCTTTTGATCCCCATTCTTTTGATTTGACATTGATAAGGACTGCAGTAGGCACAGAGATGCAGCACAATTTTCATTGCCTATGCTACCAAGACCCCTCCCCCAGACTACCTTGAAGTGCATTCACATGCTACCCACATGTGATAGGACACATCCTAGTGATATGGTTTACTACAGGAGCTTGAAGGTTGTAGTTAAGCCCCATGAACTTCCATTGGGGTCATAAGCTCCTTCCTAAGTTGCCTTGTGAATGATGCAAACCTGGGCTTAAGTCCCCATTCACACTTTTGCATTGTGTGAAAGCATAAAAACATGTAATGCTCTTGTGGTGCCATTACTTATTAATGGCACCCCAAATGTGGCTTTTTTTTTTGCCTATGTGTCAAATGCACACAAAATTGTGGTCCACAAACGCTCGAAACTTGCAGCTGAAAGTGCTGCCTGAGCTTCTTTGCCGAATCTGTTATGCCTGCAGCAGCCCATTGAAATAAATGGGCGGACACGTCGCATTGGTGGGTAAAACGCATGTGAATGTGCTCAAAAGTGTGAATGTGGCCTTAGGGTACTGCATTACTCTGTGCTGAGGGCTCTGCAGTGAAAACTACCGGTGCCACTGAAAGGTAAAATCCCATCATTTCAGTTGCTGTATAGGCATGTTTAATGTTTTCAGGATATAAACTGTAGAAAGCTTTTTTTTTTTTTTTAAATCTTTGACTAATGGACCTAAACAATGACGTGTAAACATTCCTGAATTCTGCAAAATTAAATTTTCACTTTAAGACACGCTAGTTTACTAATTTCTATTGAGATTGTGGTACATCACAGTAGCAAGCTTAGAACAGTGGCTACTTTACAACATTACTTTACAACACACGCACACACATACACACACCCTCCAGAAGGAAGGACAGTGTTAGAACGCATTCAGAGATGATTGGCGGATCTTTAGCCGAGTGATACACAAATAAGGTCCAGTGCTGTTAATAGAGTACTTTTATGCATTTTTAAGGTTTAACTCCTGAGTTTAGTATCACATTAATGTGCTCATGCAGCTCTGAATGTTTAAAGCACACCTTTTATGAGAGAAATACAGACACTGCCATTGCTGGCCTCATTCTAAAAATGTTCGATATCCGGCTACTCCAGAGACAAAAACATGCAAGCACATAAGTGTTCAGAATGTCTTTTCTCTGTACCTATTTGGGTCAATAATGCAGTAGGTATTGATTACTGATCATCAGCATGATAGGTAGGCAAGTAGCATTTTCAAGTTATGAGGTCACATTATTATTATTATTATTATACAGGGTTTATATAGCGCCAACGGTTTGCGCAGCGCCTTACAATATAAGGAAGACATTACAATCGCAATACAATTCAAGACAAGATGGTAAGAAGGACCCTGCCCATGAGGGATTACAATCTAAAAGGGAGGGACAAGTGATACATGAGGTGGTAGCTGTGTGCGGATGAATTGTTTGCGAACGTGATGGTTGAGTGGTTAGGTTGAGATGGGATAGGCTTCCCTGAAGAGATGAGTCTTTATGGAACGCCTAAAGGCAGTCTGAGTGGGAGATAGTCGGACAGGTTTTGGTAAAGCGTTCCATAGGATGGGAGAGATTCTAGAGAAGTCCTGCAGGCGAGCATGGGAGTTGGCGAGGGAGCTGGTAAGCAGGAGGTCTTTGGACGAGTGGAGGGGACAGTAAGGGTGATACTTTGAGACAAGGTTTGAGATATAGCCGGGGGCAGGGTTGTGGATGGCTTTGTAAGTCATTGTTAATATTTAGAATTTTATCCTTTGGGCAATTGAAAGCCAATGCAGGGATTGACAGAGGGGGTTGTAGTCACTGAGCGGTTGGTTAGGTGAATGAGTCTAACAGCAGCATTCATGATAGGCTGAAGGGGGGATAGCCTGTGTAGTGTTAGGCGAATGAGGAGGGCAATAGTTGCAATAGTCAAGACGACAGATAACAAGCGAGTGAATTAGTAATTTAGTGGTTTCTTTGGTGAGGAACGGGCGTATTTTGGAGATGTTGCAAAGGTGAAGATGGCAGGATTTGGATAGTGATTGGTTCTGAGCCAAGGATGACACCTGGCACCAAGACATGGGGGGAGGGATGGATCGTTGTGTTATCAACTATCAATCTCAAGGGAAAAGTTGGGGGAAATATGTTGGCCTACATATTTCTTTAAAGGTAGGTACAATTCAGATAATAAATATTTAAACCCTTAATAAATAGGCAGATACGAGGTAGAATATTTCCTTTACTTTACCTTTAAATTCTAGCCAAAACTGTTTTTTTAATTGGCTAGAATAGGAAAAGGTTAGAACATCTGGCAGCTTTTTTTGCCATCTCTTTTACCTTTTTTTTTTTTTAGAGATCTTTCTGCTGCGGTTGACCACACAGGAAGTGTGAAGAGATCTACAGTGGCGGCACTGATGGCAATGAAATAAAACAAAATAAGTGCCTTATTGCTTTATTTTTTTGCTGAAACCTTGTGAAGTCTATTGAATTGGCCCACAAGTAATTGTCTTTAGCATATTGAAGTTTGTTGAAGAAAGTTGTAAAAAAGGTGTTTGTATGCTAAGTTAATCAGCCCACATTAACATCTGTTTACATGCTTTCGTATTTACATATTTTTTATGTCAGACGGCATCAGTGAACATGTTTTTCATATAAAACAGTGTGACTGGAAATTGAATAAACTTGCTTTCATGTACAACACAAGTAAGTATTCTCTTTTAGGCTTGTACGCTCTCATAAGCAGGGCCCTCCTAACTGTCTTGTTTTGAATTGTATTGTAACTGTATATCTTCCTTTATATTGTAAAGTGCTGGGCAAACTGTTGGTGCTAAATAAATCCTGTGTAATAATAATAATAATAAATGTTATAGAGCTGTACGGGTTGGTGTTAAAACATGGTATCACATGTTTACCACATGTACAGAAATCTTTACAGATAATTAGTTTGACTTTCAAGGTACCGGAATACATTGAGATCAATTTATTGTGTTGCTATATATGGGGCATATGATTTTTAAATTTTTATGGATGAATATGTATGTTGCATCAATTGGATATATTTTTAATGTATGTATTTACATGTTCAATACATTTTGATATATTTCACATATGCATCGGTTTTATAACTCTACAAAACCCTTTTTTTTCCAAATATTTTTTTCTAAAAGAAAAACATAAAAAAACTGACTGGAATTTCCTTAAATGCATATTGAGAAGCTACAATGCTTCTGTGAAAATGTAATTTGGACTGATACCTCAATACTGTAGATTTCTGCAAGTCACATCAGCTCTATGTTTACAGATAGAAAAAAAAAGAAGCAGCTTTCAAAAAAAGAAATAAAACACAGTACCTAGTGTGAAACGTAAAGGGTGCTTAGTTATGTTTTGGGCTGCTCTGCTGCACCTGGCACAGAGTGCCTTGAATTTGTGCAGGACAGAATGAAATCTCAAGACTATAAAGACTATAAAGGGATTTTGGGGTAAAATGTACTGCCCAGTGTCAGAAAGCTTTGTCTCAGCTGCAGGTCATTGTTCAATAGGATAATGACCCAAAACACAGCTAAAAGCAACCAAAAACTAAACATTCTGTTTTTTTCTGAAGTAGCCTTCTAAGTACCCTGATCTGAATCCTATTGAACATCTATAAAAAGAGCTGAAACATGCAGTCTCCAGAAGGCACCCTTTAAACCTGACACAGCTGAAACAGTTTACTCAAGAAGAGTGATTAAATCTGCCAACAATCTGTTGGCAGGTGCAGAAGTCTTGTTAAGAGCTAACCAAATTGACTTTGCAGTGATTGCCTCCGAAGGCTATGTAACATAGTATAGGGGCCTCCTCATTTGTATTTGTTATATTATTTAAAATATTGTAGCAAACATTTAAATTTTGTTTGCATGACAGTGTTTTTAAAATTGAAGACTCAGCACTGTCCTCTGCTAATCAGTACTAGTAATTGAACATAAAGTTGTGGCAGGGCACTTTAGTAGCCCACAAAAGCCAAGAGTATCCATGGTATGCATCTATGCATGCATGGTGCTCTTTCTGATACACTGATATATATGTTATACCATAATATATTTTTATTAACTATTGTAAGAGAGCTAGCCTGTTTGGCCCATTTAAAACATGTGGTGACATTTTACACAAAGGTCCATCTCCTTTCTGTTTAACCTTACCACCTTGTGATGTGTCAATGGTTACGATCACTGCTCTACTAGGACATACATATACTCTAATTGTGGAAACTGACTTGTGTGCCTTTCCCACCAACAAAAGAGAAGTAAAGTCAAACAAAGGGTTAGCTTTACTTTTGTTGAGCTATATTGGTTTTGCATTCGATTTACCGTATTTCTTGTTTTAATTATGATATTTTAAACAGATGTTTTATGATGTTCTGTGATGCTATGTTGTGGGGGACATCCCTGTGTAAAGAGACTGCTGCGGTGCCCTGAATAGGCAAGGTGACAGCGTCTCTTTAGGTAATTCTCAAACCCATTAAAGGAAACTGTGCTGAGATATGTATGCTGACACTGATGACGTCCTTACGAAATTGTTGGTTGCCTAGTTGGCACGCATTCTCTCTGACTTAAAGTATAAGTTAGGATAATAAAAAATGCTCCATTATAATCCAGTCATTTAAACATTTAAAGTGACCTTGTTAGCATAGAGTTACTTTGATACAGTAACATGCCTGCTAAAATAAGAAGTAATCTGCTTACCTTTCCAAGGGCCTGTGTTAAAACACTGCTGCTTTGCTGCTCGTGGCCGCTGTAAGTATTCCACACTTTATGGTGTATGGAATACCTACTCCCCTTCCACGCACATGTTTCTTGATCATACGTCATAGGACACAGAAAGTTGAATTAATTAACCACTGGATATGCAGCTACCCTCAGATGATTGGCCAATTCATTGGAAAATCGATTAAAGCTGCAGGACAGTCTTGCATGTAAAGTGAGAACTCCTGATCTTCAATCTTGTTACAGGATAGTGACTCAGAGAGTATTAAAGTCCTTAGATGTACATTATATCCAAGTAACTTGGATATTCATAAGAAGAGCTTAGGAAGGGAAGAAACCTTTTTAACCCAGGACAGGTATCGGTTAATAGGGGTCATAGAAAGGGTGGATAATTTCTAATTTATGTGCGTAACCCCTGGAGAAATGATAAGCCGTAGAGCTATAGTGAAGACAAATGTTACATATTTTATATACAAGAAGAAATATGTGCAGTCTACATGGTTTGAATTTTTACAGGCAAAATAATGTATTTGCTTATGCACATCAAAGAGAGTTCTATCCCACATGGACCATATGTATTTTAAATATCAATTTATTTTATGGTACCAGTAAAATGCTGCCCTTGCAATGAGGTTAGTTGTTTGCTCTGCATGCGTATGTCAAGATTGGGTCTCCTTACACAGCTAGATAAATAAACATTTAATGCTGTTGAAAAGAAATGGCTTTGAAGTCTCTCGCTACAGCCTCTGCTTCCTTCTTGCCCATTTTATTACTCTATTCAATCAGGTTTTTGCATGCATGTCACACAGCTTAGTAGAACAGAAGGATCCTGATGTAGCTAGGCGGAAATAAAAAGCCATTGGAAATCAGAAATCTTCCCAAATCTCAAAATGCATTCTCTATTGTCTAATACGGTTCCAATATGATTTTCTTCTATTGCATCTATATTACTGAAAATACTTCAGCACTGTTTAATATATGGCTTTTGCCATCTGCAATTTATTGTGTTGCTGCTCACTTCAATTCCCCTAAATAGGTTTGTCACATTGGCTGGATACTGAAATAATCTGCGAAGTGTATTCCATAATAGTGTATACTGCGTTTGCAGCTGTGTGTAGTAAACTCGTTGGCTATATCTGCTCTTGCACATAATGATGTGGGCTGAGAGGCTTTTATTGGGAAGATAATGATAAATGTTAGTTGCATAACGCATACATTTCTGCGATTAGACAAAATGACAATATTCATGGAAATTGCAACATTTAATATTATACATAGTCTCGGAGTTTTAAATAGGGAAATTGTCAATTAGTTTAAATGCTTCACAGTGAGGACTTAGTTATTGCAAATTACATCTTAGAAGCACATGAATTCATTTGAATCTGTACAATTTCTCTAACTGCCCAAGCCCGTGACCTTTCCTGTAGATATGATATGCCTATAAATGTTTAATAATGATTGCCACTATTTAGCATTGGTGATATTGTTTGGCAAATTGCTCAGTTTTACATTTTTTATGACCAGTAATATCCATGCAATGCATACAGTAAATAGAAGTATACTATAGATTTTGGCCTTAAAACAATTAGCAGTGTCAAAGGAACGGAAAGCCACAGCAACCATTTTATCTTTCATTTCCCTGTCTTCCATAAACTGAAATCTGTTTGGTTTCTGTGGGTTTGGTTATTATCACCTTTAGCTTAACTTTGCTAGAAAAAAAGGACTATTTTTGTATTTATGCATTATACTGTAAGTTACTTGCTTGTTTAACCGAAGTAGATCTAAACGTTCAAGGGTTAGCCACCATAAGGGATATTTTAGGTATAGACTAAGCCTTGTGGGTTGAGTCAGCCGCAGCTTCTTTTCTATCTTGCATACTCCAGCCGGGTTATTTCCCCTATTTTCCTGTTGGCCTTGATGTTTTAGATGTTTCCACCCACCTTTGTGCATTCCAGCACCTCCTCTTGCATTCTACATAATATAAAACAAAATCCAGCAGAGAGGTGCATCTTTAAATGGCCACAGCAAGTGTTCAGACCTAGGAACTCAGCACCTTACCTATAGACTCCATGATCAAGACTCCACTCATAGATTCAATGATAAAACTCCACCCTTCAGCAAATCAATGTAGGCAGGGTGGATGTGATACCTGCACTAGACAGAGACTAGTATCAGGAGTCCATAGTTGCACTACTTCTCCTCAATCACCACCGGCCCTCAGATTACTCAATCTAAGTGTATTTTGAATTTATATCCTCCGCATCTAGAGGGGTGGCGGAGCTATTCATTCCAAGTAAACTTAAAATTAGTGATCCGATACTATGATCCCGCTGAGATTACGAGGCAATTTTTCAGCTCTCCTGTCTCTACTCTTGCAGGTGCCCACACAGCCAGCTACACAGAGCCCTGTCCAGTAGAGGAGCTAACTCTTTGTTTAGCCACTGGTTAGATCGGTTAGAGATGTTATATGGAAGCACAACTCTTGCTGTATGTGCAGTCTGTTTTATTTTTAGGCGCATCCTTTAGATCTGACAGGGGAGTTCTCTACTCGCCTGTTAAATTTCACGCAGCTGTCCTCACAGCCATGTTTTTTGGAGTTCACTTGGTGGATAGCTGTGCATGTGCTGATAGAGGAGGAGAAAACTCCCCTGTCAGATATTCAGCATTTGCTGTGATATCAAACAAATCTCAATGCAGCAAGCACTGTACCTTCATAAGTAAACACAGTAACAGATCTAACCAGCGGGGGCAGGGGGAGGTTAAGTAAATAGCCAGACTGCTGTTCCTCGACTGGACAGGGCTTCTGTTAAACTGGCTGTGTGGGCAGCTGCAAGGATTGTAACCGGGAGTCCAATATTTTTAACTGCAATTGCTATTGAATCAAGCTGTAACATTAATAAAGTCCAGATTAAATACTGTCATGTTTTTGCTAAGGCTAGCCATACACTGTTAGAAATATCATTATATTCCCCCATCCATGATAAACAGCTGTTGGCTTTTGTATTTGGCAGCCGCTGCTCCTGCAGCTTCTAAGTACCCAAACAGTGCCTTGATACATAATATTTTTCCACCCAGCTCCTTTGATAAGTCACTTGAAAAATTGACTTTTGTCAAACTAGGTGGTGCCCGCAAGCGGCACCCACAGACGCAACCTCAGCTGAATCAGTGGCCAACATTTGTTCTGTAGGTGACCAGCTCAACAGGCAGCTATGGAACACTGTACACTGGAGCAGGGTAGAAAAGGACTGAGAGAGAGATTGATTTATAAGAAGCAGGGTGTTCCCACACATACAGAAAGCCATTGATAGTGCCATCCCCTGAACTACAGCTGTGAGGAATTTGCTGGAGATCTTATGATATTTAAAGCAGGAATATTTTTTTACAGAGCAGGAAGGTAAGAAGAAAATTGTTTAAAATCAGTACATGGGGTTGGAAAGGGAGGCTTAGAGAGTTTATTACCATTGTCCAGAGTACATCCTTTTAATCTTGATTTGTTTTACATTAGCATTAGTATTGTAAGGTGTTTTGGGATCTAGGTTTAACATATTCCATTAAATTAATTAGCTTAATTCCCCTTCTAGCCATTTGTCATTAAATTAATTTTGTCATTCCATATAATTTTTTTTCTTTTTTTTTTTTACACAGAGCTTATCTAAGCACAGTCGAAGCAATATTGGAACAGAGGGAGGACCTCCACCATTTGTGCCTTTTGGGCAGGTAATATTGTGCTCAGTTTCTTTTTTCTTTACCTGCCACTTGTAAAGCAATTGCAACAGAGTCAGTGGGGTTTGATTTCCTAAAATAGTGAAGAATTCTTACTATACAAGGTGAACATTTACATAGATCAATTACTAAGGCAAAGCTGCTTAAACATATCCAGTCATGTGCAGATAAAGTAAAAACATTCTATAATGTTTTTTTTGTATCAATGTGCATGATTGAGAATTCCAAGGGATAACTTTGGTATGTTACCTCATGCACATGACCCTGTGTTGCATTAAGGCAGCCCATTAATTTAAAGTTGGCTTACAATGCATGGCAACTGACAAAGTGTCCCTTTGGCATTTTTGAAACGCAACACCCCGCCACGCATGGTATGTGATGGCGTTAGCCTTGCAAACTACTGTTTTAGGAGGCCATTCCTGATGAATGACCTTGCAACGTATGGAAATGTATTTTACGTTACTGCTCTTTACTAGTGATGGGCTCGGGCGTGTTCGCAAGCGCATCGTGCCGAGCCCGCCTGGAAGCTATCAGCGCGCAGGGTTAATCAAAGGCACTGAGACATTTCCCGATCTCTGCAGCTGCGGACCGGGAACATGTCTCAGTGCCTGTGATTGGCCCTGCACGCTGAAGGCTTCCTGTCGGGCTCGGCACGAGGCGCTTGCGAACATGCCCAAGCCCATCACTACTCTTTACCACAAACAGTAAATCAGCTACAATTATAAAATACTCACTCTGTTGCTCATACACTGATTGTAGACTGAATGTATTGAGTTCTGCAGTTCCTAACAGAGGAAAGACCTGAAAAACTCTGACCACATCTTTTTGGGTCTTGGTACGTCCTCGTAGATTAAGTGCAGGGGATGTCTAGATTGCAAGGAGCAAGTAATCACATTTGTCAAAATGTCATGAGTCAAAACCAGACAGACAAGCAGAACATGTTGTATATGTTTGAAGTTATAGACATCAATGGATCTTGTTTGTATGTGTTTATCCAGCCATATAATGAACTCTTGGCTTTCTAGTTATCATGAAGTCTGCTAGATCTTTGCATGCATTGTAGGGATGCTCAGATACCAAGTACCGTATTTAGTACATGTACAGATACTTTTTCACCTCCAAGACTAGACTAGAGAAAAACTCAAACGTTAGGAGGCAGCTGTCATTTGTAAGGAGCACACGGAGCTCCTGGCATTTGTGCATCCCTGTTTTAATGTATGATTTGTTATATATTTATATTGGGGATACCATTTTTTACAGACCAAGTACTTTTTTTGTTTAGCGTCATGTGACCGTTATTCTAAAACAATACAGTCTAATGATTTCAGGACAGTGGTGGAATGCCAGTGCCCTGTCACAGTTGCAACTTCTGCGACCCTGGTAGTTCTCGTGAAAATGCCAAGTGTAGGCGCTGGTATCTGAACATCCCTAATGTATTGGTATTATTTTGTTTTCTCCATTATTGTTACTCCCAAATTTTTTTTTGTATAATTTATCTTTAACCATTTTGTATCTTATGTTTTGGCTAATTTTACACCTCATTCTCCGCTTTAACTTTTTGGTTGTATTGTCCAGTCACAAAGTCAGCCTGAACATGCTGT
Organism: Nanorana parkeri; assembly: GCF_000935625.1. Lineage (NCBI taxonomy): Eukaryota > Metazoa > Chordata > Amphibia > Anura > Dicroglossidae > Nanorana > Nanorana parkeri. The sequence continues at coordinate 719,997 of NW_017306649.1, read as the reverse complement.
GACAGCTATTTATAATATTTGTTTTTAGGTTGGCAGGATGAATTTATTCACTTTTACGTGGCTTTTTACATCGTAAGAAAGGTGGGCTGCGCACCATGAAATGTCAGAGCTGATAGAGTAAATACTGGATTTTTTGCAATCCTCTTGCCATGACCTGTCATGTGCTTCTGCTTTTTACTTTGTGTAAAGTGAACCTATTAGGACAGAACTATGGGAGCTGCCATTGCTGACTGGTTTTAAAGCTGAATCAATGGCAGATAAAAGACAAAATTAATGCAACTTTGTATTGGATAATACATCATTAAAGGCCCATTTACATTTTGTGGTGTGTTGCTTTAGGGCAGCACTTTGAAAAGCAGGAGTTTAACGTAAAATCTGTTTATTGGGGTTCATTAAGGGACAACCCTCTGTGTTTATGATATACTCCTATTACTGTTTATCTACAAAATGGAAGCATCCTGTGAGTGGTTATACCTGGCTGGCCATCAGCTTTTTTTTTGTTTGCCCATGCCCTATTCCTCCTATAGGTAGCAGTATGACCCAATTGTCTCAGAATTACTGAATTCTGTTTACTTTAATAAACTCCAAAAAACAGATTTTACGAGTATTGTTGTTTATATCATTATACTTGCATAGTGGTACAGACATTTTTGATCAGGGAAGCTGTTTTTTTCTTGTGATTTACTTTTAGATGTGTATGCCACACAATGGCAAGCTATTCTCCATCCAATCTGCATCCTATCTGCATGTTTTAACTTTCTACAGAATATCAGCAGTTTTTCTCTTTAATGCTTTCTGTGTGATATATATCTAGCAGGCAGGGCCTGTTACCTGACATATTATCTTCTATAAACTGTATGTGTATGGGTCATAATTACTGACTTCTGATTTACATGTCTTGTTTCAGCATCGTGTGTCTGCTACTATAGTGGATAGCAAAGAACTTGATAGCCGCAAAACGCTGCAAGCTTCCAATGTTGCCAAAACTGTGGGGGAGAATGATGAGTTTGAGAAACAAAGGACAGCTGCTATTGCTGAAGTAGCAAAAAGCAAAGAGGTTTAAGACTTTTTTTAACTCTACTTTAATGTTTTTTTAACCAGGCTTTAAAAATGAAATGTAATTTCTGTGGGTTAGTTGGCTGTAATTCATCTCTATTGGATGGCCATTACAACACTCAAGCAAGGACTGGGCCATTTAGGGCTATGTTAGGGGCTGACGAGTACTTCTGATAGTTGAAAACACTCCTTTTCTAAACTATCCTTTCCTTTTTTCATCAAGAATTGTGAATCACTAAAGCGTCAGCACTGACTCCTGGTGCTACAGGGACGAGCAGATGTGAATCCACTAGTATTCTTTGGGGAGATATCTGACCAACTCTGTTTATTTTTACTGTACAAAAATAAAACACAAAGAGAGATAGATCCTGTTTTAAAACTGTCAATTATTTATTATTATTTTTTTACTTGAGATAGATATATACAGTGTAACACAAGGTGCAAAAGGGGCGTGATGACATGTTAACACTGTAAATTGTGAATGAACCCTCTGCACACATTTACACCCTTACATACAGTATTTCTAGAAACCTTTTGCACACAAAAAGGGATTCTTGGTTTAAATATATTGCAATACATGTTCAAGGTGGCCAGCTATGTCAAAGTGATGCCTTTCTAGCCATTCCCTACTGCCAAGTGCCAAACACTTAGTTGCTTATAGCATGCTTTAATGGCCATATAGTGCCAATATGGGGCATACACACAACACCCGTGAGGTGCTATACCATTTTTACTGCATAGTGCAAGTAATTGACCTGACCTAAATCTGTCCTCTAGATGTGTCTGTCTATCCCATATTGGCCCTAAATGTCCAAGTATGCTCTAGGTATGTACAGTCATTGCCAAAAATATTGGCACCCCTGCATTTCTATCAGGTAATGCAGAAAATTGTTGCAATTACAAATGTTTAGGCATTCTCATGTTTATTTCTTTTGTTTGTATTGGTATGATACAAAAAAGTGGAGAAAAAAAAGAAGCCAAATCTGACACATTCCCTGCAAAACTCCAAAAATGGACTGGACAACATTGTTGGCACCTTCTCTAAATTGCAAGAAATATATTTACATTCCAAGTTTTTGTGGAAAAACATGGACAATTTCAGGTTAACAAGCCCATCTCCAGAGATCTTAATGTTCCTGTGCCCCTGTCCACTGGATGTCTTGACTGTGTGCATGGCATTATGAAATCTGAAGACTACCAAATAATTCTGGGGTGCAATGTAGGGCCCAGTGTCAGAAAGTTTGGTCTCCTTTAGATGTCATGGGTCTTACATCAGGAAAATGACCCAAAGCACACGTCAAAAAGCACCCAGAAATGGTTTCAGACAAAGCGCTGGAGAGTACTGGACTGGCCAGCAATGAGTTCAGATCCAAATCCCATAGAGCAGCTGTGGAGAGAACTCAAAACAGCAGTTGGCAAAAGGATCTCTTCCAATCTGAGAGACCTGGAGCAGTTGGCGAAAGAAGAGTGGTCCAAAACTCCTGTAGAGAGGTGTAAGAACCTCATTGATGGTTACAGGAAGCGATTGATTTCAGTTAATTTTTCCAAGGGCTGTGCAAATATTAATTGAAGCTGCCAATAATTTGGTCTAGTCCATTTTTGGAGTTTTACGTGGAATGTGTCAGATTTGGCTTTTTTTCCCCTCCACTTTGTTGTGTCATACCAATACAAGCAAAATAAATAAACATGAGAATGCCTAAACATTTGTAATTGCTACAATTTTCTGCACAAAGTGGTGCATTTTCTGACAGAAGTGCAGGGGGTGCCAATATTTTTGCCCATGACTGTATTTGGCACATCTATTTGATCATAGCTTTCTGGAGGACAGATTAGACAGGCTAAGCAAAGATGATTTTCAGTTGGCTGTCCTGGATTGTGCTGCTTCTCACACTGACCTTTGCTTTATTTCAAGAAAAGTTAGTCCTAGCACCTGTGTTTTCTTGACACTTAAATTGAAACTTATTTCACATTTCCTGAAGCTGCTGGCTTGAAAGTTTCTATAGGTTCACACTTGTTGCGATACCGTAACAGGCATCTTAGTGCAAAGTGAAAACAAGTGTGCTTGGTCCGCTTCAGTGCCATTCCTCCTCAATGGCACCCCAATGCACCTTTCTAATGGACATGCAGCCTATCACAATGCACAGTAATACACTACCATGCATTGTGGTGTACTGCGTTAAACAAAATAGTACATCCGCTTTCTTTAGAGCGACAGGCAGCCCATTGAATGAGCTGTCTAAACGCAATGCACGTTAGTAAGTGGAAGAATGCACACGTGGAACAGTGTGAACCTAGCCTCCACATTCCATTTGTTCTCAAAATATTTGTGCTATATTTAATAATAAACTAGTGATGGTCTGTAAATATACCACTAACACCATAGACCATTAATAAAACCTTAGACTTGTAACTTGCAAGTTTAGTAAACTGTCCAAGAAATGCTTTTTTTTTAGGTTCCTGAATGTTGACAGTTGTTCAGAACGCTGGGCAAATTACAAATTAACCCTTGCTATGGGGCTACCCCCACGCTGCGAGAGTTAAAGGACACTATGGTGTTAAGGCTTTTCCCCATAGTTCTCAGGGTAACGGGAGGACACAAACTAGCGTCCTCCCGTCACCCTAGGCTCAGTATACCGCGAGCTGTAGCTCGCAGTATACTGAGACGCTGCAGTATACCGCGAGCTGCTGCTCGCGGTATACTGAGACGCTGCAGCTGAAGCGGATCCCGACAATTATGTCTGGATCCACCCAGCTGCGTGACTGACAGCAGGCTCTGCCTATCCAGAGGCAGAGCCAGCTGTACCCTCCCCCGTCCGTTCTGCCAGTCAGCGCTGGCGGAGGGGGGGGAATCCAGCCCCTCCCCTGTCACAGCAGAGAGCCGTGACAGGATCGAGAGGTGAGCGAACGCCGGTATGTGTTCGCTCACCTCCCGATCTACTGAGCCGACCTGTGACAGTCTCATTGTCACAGGTCGGCTAGAACTATGAGGTGAGTGAAAAGCACTCACCTCATAGTTCTCCTTTAAGTGCTGATTTTGGTCTAGGGTCTAAAATTTAAAAATAAATACTCATTTGATCCTCCATCCTGCCTGGCTGTTAGACCGATTCCCACAGCCTCTTCTCCACCGGACTCCAGGGGTCTAAGCCCTGCTGACGTCCACACCTTAAATTCAAGTCCATTGACTTGCACTTGCAACATGAGAATGCCGAGGTTCATACCACAGCCGTAGCGGAGCGGGTCAAAGGTGAGAGGTCACCGCCGCAGGATTAAGGTTTTGGGTGAGCGTATCATTATTTTAAACCCTAGACTAAAATGAGCACTTAACCCATGCAGTGTGGGGGTAGTCCCACTGCAAGGGTTAATTTGTAGTTTTCCTTTAAATAGAGATAATTGTTTAACATATTTCAGGCACAAAAGTGATTGCAATGTATTAAAGCCCACAACCTAATGTTTGCAGAGTATTTACGTCTTATTAAACCCCATAGACTGTGCTGATTATATGATAGTTTAAGGATTGTTCTGAGTCAGCAGCCCCACAGAGAGCACTGCTTGATAAACAAGGGCCTGTTTGTTTACGTTGCTTTATTGGCAGTCTTGGAAAATATGGATGCCAAAGCCTCATCTTGTTTTCTATAAATAAGCCTTAATAATATGTGCATCAGTATCCTGATTAGCTTGCTGGAAGCTGATTGACAAAATGATCACATTTTCTGGGGTTTTTGCACACTGCGGACTTTTATCCTCCACAGGAAACTGCAGAAACTTGGACTCGATGTAAAATTCCTGGAACTTGCCCAGTTTAATGCTCGTGTTATTTTATTCCCCGCTATATCGTTTTCCATTTGCCTTTATTGTTATGATTCAGTTCAAAGTAGCACATAAACATGAACATTATATACCTTTATTTTTACGACTTGAAACGTTGACAAGAACGAGGAAGCCAATGAGCAGGATATTGTTCAGTTTTATGGAAATTAACATTTTATTTATCAGTAGGTACAGCTCAGTAATAAAAAATGAAGCTCCTGTGGATTTGTTGCCTCTTGCATAATGGCTTTATCTTTAGGATGAGTTTAGAAAGGAGTCTAACACAGAATTTCTTATCTCCAGACCAAGACGTTTGGAGGAGGTGGTATTGCTGGAAGCAATCTCAATACAGGTTCTGGGGGGAGTCGTAACAGGGAAGTGTTCCAGAAAGAGAAGATAATCAGAAGTGAAGGCAGATCAGAAGGCGTGTATCGTGAGCTGGTAAGGTTTAACTGCGAAACAAAGCATTACATAACAAAAGCAAATACTTTTTTCCCTCTGTCACTTCTGTTTTCTCCCCCCACACAATCTCTCTCTCTCTTCCCACTCAGTCTTTATTTCTATTTCCATATCTTTCATTACTCCCTACTCTTTTACACTCTTTCTTTCGTCTCTGTTGTCTCTTTACCTGTGTTTCTCTCCCTGCTTTCTTTTTCTTTATCTATTTCTATCACCACCTACTTTTCCTTTTCTAATTTGTCCTTACCATCTCCATTTCCCTTCATTTGTACCTCTTGTTTTGCCTCATCTGTTCCATTTCTCCTATCCCTTCTCCCTTAATCACTTCCTTTCACATTATATTTTTTGTCCTGTTACATCCCATATCTTTCCCCCCACTCTTTCTGTATACCTAGCTATGATGATTCCTCTTATTCCACAATGCAAATGCAGCACTGATCCCACTCTTTTTTTTTTTATCTCGTTCTCTTTACGGTCTGTGTTTGTTACTCTTCATATTTTCTCCACTGCAAGTTTCTAGAGAGAGTTCTTTGCTGCTGCACACCAATTGTAGAACGTATTGCTATGCTTTGCTTATACCCTTTTTCTTCTGAGATATTTGCCTTTGAATTTGCATATTTATATCTTAATTTGCATTTGAAATTAATAGAATTAACTCCATTTATCAGCACATAGCCTGCTGCCTTTAATCCCATAAATATAACAGTCCTAAATCTGTGTAATAATTAAAAAATATAACAGTCCTAAATCGATGTAATAATTAAAAAATCTTCAACATTTTGGAGAATGAGCTACATGTGGGAAATGTAGTTGGTGCCGAATCATTCTGTCAGTTCAAAGCTTAAAAAATGGCATTTCTGACCCATGGAGGGTTGAAAATCTGCTAATTGATAGACAATGTTATTCTAACTACTACACTATGTTGCTGCTCTGGGTGTTGTCTAAAGGTGCCTGTACACTTGCCGTATTTCAGCCGGTCTTTAATGTACTGGCCAAAATTTGCCAGGGTGGGGCTGTCGGCTCCCTTTCTGCCAGCATTCCTCGATCAGCTGATCAAAGAAGCCGGATATAAAATATTTGTGCGATCAGAGATGGCCACGGAGCTGCCCGCTCTGATCGGGTATGCTAACAAGTGCCGGCGGCACCTGTCAAAATACAATGCTAACAACGGCAGTTCCTCGATTTGACAGGCTTTTTGTGTTAACGTTGGAATCATGTAAATTTCTTAAATTGAGCCCGCGGTTGGAACAAAGAAAATTGACGCGTGTATAGCCACCTTTGGTATTAAAAGGTGTGTTCCAAACAGTTTGCTTGAGCCAACGGCATATAGTAGTGGAAAGTGTTTAATTGCATCTCGTTTGAAGGAAGACTTGAAAGCGCAGATCATTTGCTATCACTATCTCTTGCTGAGTGTACAATATTGTTCACAATGACCCATGTTTCCTTTTTATAGAACTTTTTCATCTTTTTTTCATATGTAGGCTCTGCTGAGTTTAAAGGATACAGTTCAAGTCACATGATCAGCTCTCTGTGAATTCAGAGATGAATCAGTGCCACCTGCAGGCAGGGCACAACAGCACTTCATCTCCGGTGCAAAACAGTAACAAGACACAAAATGCCAGCACTTTTCAAAGTTTCATGATGCAAATTTATTTCTTCATAACAACCATATAGCCACTGATTCATTTCAGTCATTCAGTCAAACATGTTTGGACGATGCATAGGGGCAATATAGATTATTTTTTCTTTTCATGGTATTGAGCGTGTTTATGGTTCTGTACATGGGGGAGATCTATGCTATTTTTTTTCCACTTCCGCATGAGGCATTTTGGATTTTTAAGATCAGACAGCCCCTAGGTCTTAATTGTAGGTGGGACATTGACCCCCACATTTAATGTTGTGTTTTTTGTCTTTTGATTGTATTTAACACTTTCAGTATATTATGTGCCGGAATCCCCTTATATGGTATGTAGTGTAAATTTTTTGTATGTTTTTTTTTTTTTTCTGTCTGTTTTGTTTTTTAAAAATCATTAAACTGTACTCGAAATTTGATTATAATTATAAGTATGTAACACACTGTATGTTAAAATGATATGTTGTTTATGGCTTTTTGTAAAAATAATAAAGACTAAATATTTAAAAAAAGATATCTGTTCTAAGATATCTTGAACTGCCTCTGTTGTGATGAGGTTCAAGTTTTACTATTATCCTTGCTAGGGATATCCTGATACCGATACCAGACATTTGCATGAGTACTTGTGAAAATGCCCCAATCCTTAAGGCTGATAACGGACCTTTTGATTTTCAAACCGCAGTTTCCGTCAGCGAAAGTGCTTGTACTTGGTCTTAAAAAAGTATTGGGTAGGTATATAAGGCTAAGGAGATCCATCCATACTACGATAAGTGCCAGGATAGGCTGAATTGCATTAGTGGCTGTATGGTTTTTATCCCTTACTCACTACGAAGTAAAAAAACTTGCATTGTGGAACTTTTAAAAGTAACCACAAAGCATTTTGTGTCTTGTTACTGAATGTACTGGATCTTAAATTTTTTAGCAATTTCTCTCATTTTTTAGCATTTCCAGAGCAAGGTCTGAGGACACTGAACACGCTCATGTTACAGGAAAAGGAAAGTGACTGTAGAGGCAATATTTTTTGTTGCCTAACTGAATATATTTGGTGAAAGCTTTTGAGAATACTTGCTTCTCTTCATTAAGCTTAATGTCATACTCATGGAAAGAAATCTTATCCTCTTCACATTTTCCATATTATTATTATCTGGGAATTATATACAAAAACTGTTTTTGGAGACCATGGATCCAAATCCTACAGTATGTAAACATGGCATTGCCTACAGTCATCTATCAGATTCCTTGTTTCATTTCCCAGTACAGTAAAGTAATGACCAACTCCAGGCTTTCTTGCCTGGTCTGGTGACATCTCAGTTGCTCTTCACCCTCTTCCTCCAGCTGTGGGACGATGTAATGACATGGCATTGCTTTCTACAGCATTCTCCTATGTGGCCAGGGCGGGGGTGTGAGGCCTTGACGCCCGAGGTTTACAAGAAGTGGGTTGAATGTCACTGGGTGTCAATCAACCTGGAGATGGCCAACACTGGATTTGTTACTAGTTGAGTCTGTAGGGGACAGCACTGGATATAGGGTGAGTATATTAGCTGGAGCTGCTTTATTTTAAAGCTGCTGGGGGATCCTTTTTTTTTGGCCCAAGCTGGAATTGGGTTATAATGATTTTCTATAAGCAACAAAGTTATGCAATATTCATTTATAGGCTCCTCAGGGTATCTGCTTAGTTTTCATAGTTTATAGTTAGGATAGGGAGAAAACAAATCTGAAAAAGTATATAGCTAGTTAACTTTTATTATCTGTGTTGAAAGTCAACCAGTTTAAAGCATATCACTCTATGCAGCTTACTTTTGAGTGCCATCTGTGTAAATAAACGTATATGTATTGCTGAGGCTTTTTGAAAGGATCCAAAGTGCTATTTATCAAATACTGTTCAAAATGGTATTGTCTTCTAAAAAGTACACTACAGTTAAAACTCAATATTGTACCTTAAAATATATAGTCCAATCACATCCTATATGATCGGTACTTCAGATTTTTATCTAGAGCATTCTTTACTGCACCTGACAACCCAGTCCCTTGTTGGGATCTGCTTCTTGTTCTGCAGGAACCTTTTTTTTTAACTCCCTTTGCAGGCTCCATGCTATTTGTCACATACAGAAACAATCAAAAATTAGTATTAGGAGTTTCTCACAATCACTAACCAGATTAAACTTGCCTCTGAATTTTAAATATGATATGTGATACAGGAAGGTATGGATAGGAAAAATAGAAAAATACACAACACTGGTGTCAGGAAGTACACTTCCAGCGACCCTTTGAGGTGCAACACTAGTAAATTACAGAAATCACAGATTAAAAATGAACGTTTAGATTTTAGTACAGCTACAATGTTTGCTGAATAGCATTGCTGTCTAATATATTGCTTTCATGTGTTGTCTGTAATTGCCCTTTAAAACAAAAGATGTCTAGTTGTCATCAGAACAGGGGGTATTTCCCCATTTGATGTCAAATTTTAGAGCCACACAAATTATTTATTTATGTCTGTGACCCATTGTACTTTGAGAACCACCTATTTACAAGCAAAAATATGGCTAGTTCATAAAACCTTTAATAATCTCCCATTTGTTAACTATATATTTAAATGCGTAAAACAATTTCTACTTAGATAAAATAAAAATACAACTAAGGTTGCACCTGCTCTTCACCCTATTGGTACACCAGGGCTTATTGGGGTATTATCCAGTTATCTTTACTGTCCCTTTACATTTACCTTTATTTTTGTTGCATCTGGTTCCAGCGTGCCTTACTAAATCTTGTTCTGAGTGGTAGGGGGGGATTTCTTTCATTTGTTTACCGGTTGCACTTATTCTGTTGTCAGTACATGTTGTGCTTTATCTACTTGAAAACTTCAATAAAAAAATTATTTAAAAAAAATAAATAAAACTAAGGTCACTTTTGCATATTTTGCTAGTTTCATGGTGACCTATAAAGTATATACCAAAGTCCTGTTCATTATCTCTTGATCTGTATATGTTATTCAGTCATGTTGTGATACTTCGAATGTGAGCAATATGTAGTAATGTGTAGCGTGAATTGCAAATTATTTGATCCATCGATGCCTAGGGGAACAAAAATACATTTAGTTTAAAGCTGCGGTTGCCTTGTCAGCAGTGTGTGGCAGCGATGATGATGTTTCGATTGGACATGCTAATAAAATATCATGCAACACTCCATGTGTATCTCTATAATAGATGTTCTGTTCGGATGATACTAAGCCACATTCTGAGTACATTTCATCCCAGAAGCCTTTTAAGACTTTGCATATGATTTGTCACTCAATAATCTAATTACATCTGAAAATTGCTCTAGTCCTAAGCAACTAAATAAGTGGCCTTTCAGGAAGCAAAAAAATACAGTAAAGAAAACTAAAAGATCAATATTATGCTTCAGCTTTAATGTGCAAATTTGTGGAAACAACAGTAAATCTCTCCTTTTTTAAGTCCGGTTATGATTCATTTGAGGCAGTTTATCTCTTTTGTGTCCCTACAGCAGCTCTATTTCCACATCTTTATATCACTGCAAATTATGTTTTATTTAAACTTCTATTTGTCTGTGTACTTTATATTATTTATGTTTTATCAGAGCACCATCACACTTGTATAAATGGTATTGTTTACTGGGGATCTGATATTGCAATAGGCATTTTTGTGAAAATAAAGGTTTAGAATGCTTTGCAAAATAATCTAGGTAAATATGATTAAAGCCTTAGTGACAATCTTGCACTGGAATATAAAATTGTATGTTGCTGGTTATTACATTCTTTGTGACTTTATTCTATTACAGGTTGATGAAAAGGCACTGAGGCACATCACAGAGATGGGCTTTAGCAAAGAGGCAGCCAGACAAGCACTTATGGACTACAGCAACAATATGGAGGCGGCTCTAAACTTCCTTTTAGCTGGCAGCAAGCCTAATCCTGTTCAAGTGCTCCCAACACGAGGTATTATCACCTGGTGTATAACATGGATAGATACTATGGGGTAGGCATTTCTTACACATGGATCGTCCTGAAACACAACATTCATGTGTGCATAGGACAGCACTAAAAATAGCCCTGCCAAAAACATTTCCCAGAGCTCCTCGGTGCAGCTATGGTTCCATGAAAAACTCAACCCCTGAGCAGGTAGGCTGTTTTTTGCAAGTATGCTGCAGTGCCGTCCGTCCGTTTTTTTACTACGGGCGGACGGCAAGTGGTTAAAGGCTTGATTTGAATCCGTTTTTACTGTGCGTCTTTATAGGGAATCTCTCTGGTGTTGAAACAAATCTCTGCCATAATATGTATATCCATGATGAAAAATGTCAAAAGCCATGCACCAAATATAACCAGAAATGCTGTTCCAATAGCAGTCAGTCAACAAAAAGGGGTCTTCTTTCACTTGTAGCTCGCTCCTACTGAAATCGTCCCGTTATAGAACAGGTGTACAGATCATGGAAGTTTAAAGTATGCTTGTCAAAAACCTGTGCAATCCTAACTGAGGCATAAGCAGACGTTGCCTTAGGTGAAATGTGTATGTCTAAACAAACAATAGAGCCAAAGCTATAGACAGGTGAAGTTAAGAGTATGGCTGTCCATACACCTGCAATATTTTTCAGCAGGTCTAAACAAGAAAATACTTTTATATCCCCCATCCATGCTAACTGTGTGGATGGGGAAATGCCCCCGCCAGTCTATTGTGTTTTGACTGCAGCGAGTGTGTCGCTGTTAAAATCCCAGAACATTGACTGCAGCTGATTGGGGTCCTGACAGGGCCACACACTGATTGAAATTCAATCAGTTTATGGCCAGCTTTACATGTAACTTGTCTTCTATGTATTCGGTGTTGTCCCTTCTCTTCCTGCCTTCCTATTGCTCAATAAGGCAACCTATAATTCTAAAAGACCAGTAAGGAACTGGAAAGGGAGCATGGCTTTGCACACATTATATAGGAATATTAAATATTTACAATAATTCAATATTCAGCTGTGTGAGATGTGTACTGGGTAACTGTCCCTGGCTTCAGTACTTTCTGGGCCACTGATCTGAAGCTAATACATCCTTAATCCCCCAAAAAGTTGGGACACTGTGTGAAATCTAGATTAAAACAGAATGCAATGATTTGCAAATCTCATAAACCCATATTTTGTTCACAATAAAAAGAAGAAAAAAAATATATAAAATGCTTCAACTGAGAAAATGCCATTTTTAGAAAACAAATAAGGTCATTTTGAAATTGATGGCAGCAACATGTCTCAAAGTTGGGACAGGGCCACGTTTACCACAGTGTAGCATTTCCTCTTCTTTTAATTCTTTAAATATCTGGGAACTGAGGAGACCAGTTGCTGGAGTTTTGGGAGAGGAATGTTGCCCCATTCTTGCCTAATATAGTATTGTAACTGCTCAACAGTCCTGGGTCGACTTTGTTGTATTTGTAATTTCAAGGTGCTGCAAATATTTTCAATTGATGGAAGGTCTGGACTGCAGGCAGGCCAGTTAAACACTTAAACACACAGACTCTTTTACTATGAAGTCATGCTGTTGTCATAGATGCTGTATGCGGTTTAGCATTGTCCTGCTGAAATATACAAGGCCTTCCCTGACAAAGACGTTGACTGGATGGGAGCATCTGCTGCTCTAAAACCTGGATATATCTTTCAGCATTGATGGTTCCTTTCTAGATGTGCAGGCTGCCCATTCCATACACACTAATGCACCCCCTACCATCAGAGATGCAGTTTTTGAACTGAGCGCTAATACAAAAACCAAAAGTTCCCTCTTTTTAGTCCGGTGGGCCCATGGTTGCCAAAAAGAACGTCAAATTTCGATTTGTCTGACCACAGAACAGTTTTCTACTTTGTTACAGACCATGTTGAATGAGCTTTGGCCCAGAGCAGACGATGGTGTTTCTGGATCATGTTCAGATATGGATTCCTCTTTGTAATATAGAGCTTTAACTTGCATTTTTGCCAGCTTTGTGTTGCCCGCTCCCTTCCCGCTCCCCCTCCCAACCTTTTGGTGATGTGTTGCTGCCATCAATTTCAAAATTACCTTATTTTTTTTCCTAAAATGGTAAATTTTCTTAAACATTGGATATGTTTTCTATCTGCTATTGTAAATAAAATATGGGTTTATTAGATTTACAAATCATTGCATTCTGTGTTTATGTAGATTTTACACAGCCTCCCAACTTTTTTTGGGCTGTATGCAAGTTAGAAAGTTAGTGAAATCAGAACTACAGATCTGCATATTTGTTTTAAGTAATTGCCTCAAATTATTAAAGTAATTGAATTCATATAACAGACAAATGGCATTTTCAAGAGGAAAGCTCAGATATTGCAGCCTCCATAATCCTCTTATTTCAGGTTTTCATGAGTTGCTGATATAATGTACGTTAAAGAAAAACTGCAGTATATTTAGTAGAAGCACACTATGACAAGTTTTACTCATAAAATCAACCCTCCCCAGTACAAATACAGTAAACTCCATTAATATGGATATTTATCTATCTTTTACACCTGTGTATGTATGTGTGTGCAATGAATCAATTAATCAGCAAGATCTGCCAAAGTATTGTTATGTCACTATGGTTTTGATTCCCTGGCTTAAAAATATAACTTATAATTCATAAAATGCAAACATAGGAAATAGAAGCGGGAGATAGTGGAGTCTCCCAAGTGATCTTCAAGAAACTCTAGTGAGGACTGTGCAGAAAAATGAAGTAGCAGCAAAGTTGCAGTTTGAAAAGACAAATAACCTGTCTTTGTTCCCATTTCATGCACAGGTAAAGGTAAAGGTCGAGGGAGAACACGGATAGAAGAGAATGATGAACTGACAAGTGCTAGACCTTCTCGTCCTAGCACTCTCTTTGACTTTCTAGAATCCAAAATGGGAACTTTTTCTATTGAAGGTGAGTGTCGTGGCAACATTATGTATGGGGATAAGGGGTGTAAAGAAAAATAGATTTAGACACAACACAATAGGATATTCACTTAATGAATGAGATACAGATGTAAGAAAAAAACACACTTGGCTGAGTAATTTGGACAGCCGAGGAGCCCTATGGTCAATACCATACTGAGCATTGATATTTTTTTAGGGATGTGCTGCACCCTATTTTAGTTCTGGAATATGATTATCTTTAGATTTGGGCATTGTTTCTTTTTATATACCTTTTACAGGATTGTTACCATCTATTCTTAACCAATCACATTCAATAAAAAAAAGTTTCTTGACCTATCACAAATGATAAGGAGTCATGGGTGTGTGATGTATGTCTCATCTCACGATATCTTCTATCACTGTGCTTTTAGCTATACATGGTTGCTGGCTTTAATTGGTGACCCATTATGAACTTAAAACATGTTATCCCTTCTTGAAAGACCCTGACTTAATATTCAAGTATGTTTTCCTCTGAAGCATTAACGGTTTTACTTCACTGCCACCACTTTCTTTTTCTTTCCTTTCTTTTATTTTGTTTTCTTTGTTTTCTTTTGCCTTTCTTTGTACTTGGTTTGGGCCCCTTTTGCAGCACTTACTGCAATTATTTTGCACGATATTCTAATTATTCGAGTTTCACCTGTATATAATCAAGGAAGACTTGAGGAGCAGCCAAGATTTGTTCAATGTTTTGAACCTTAAAGAGGTTTATGTTGCACTCACTAAATAAGCTGGTTTGGCAAGTCCTGGCTACTACTTTTCTGCGTGTGCCTCACTTTTCGGATCCACTTATGTTGTGCACCTAGGCATTTATTCAAGTTACCTTGTGCAGGGTTCACCGCTACAATTTTTGATATACGTAAGAAAATGTTAATGACATTTTGCAGCATGACATTCAGTCAAGTGGCTGTACTGCATTTGGTAAATATTGAATATGTTATTTGTTAAAAATATGGCTACTTGTATTTATTATTATTACTTTCGTATTGTAATCATTGCCTGAAAAGGCAGTTACACTTACACAATACGCTACTCTTAAGTCCTCCTCTCAACAGATTAGCTTTGCATATTTTAGCTTTAAGTATGACAGCAAGACTCCATTTTTTTTAAACGTGCAAACCCAATTTCCATCTCTCTCTGTTGCATATCACCATTCAATATCCAATCCAATCAAAACTGGAGCTATTGCCCATGGCAACCAGTCAGCTTCTTTATTTAGTTTTCAAAGCTTAACTGAACAAACTGAAGATAAAAGCTGATTGGTTACTATGGAAAACTGTTCCAGATTCTGTCTGCCCCAGTTGTGATACATGCCCTCCATTGCATTTCTAAATACTGCTCAGTAGGGAACCCAATTTCATTGCAAGATATATGTATCACTTCCTCTCTGATACTGTAACTCACAGATATAGGATTTTTTTCTGGTGCTACACATTCTCCTCATGATGCAACACATGTAACCCCCAAACCTTAAAATCATCTTCTTCTGTCTAGCCTGTGTTCTGGGTCCTCATGGGTACGTACATGAAGTATGTTTAACTGTTTTTCAAACAACCTTTTTCAAGCAGTTGAATGTAAATTTTCAGCTTGATAAAGGATTCAGCAGCGGTTAATGCACAATACCAGTATCCAGTGCATCTTGTACTGTTGTTTACATGATGATTATTCTTGCTAATAAACCATGCTCGTTACTTGAAAAATGAGTATAAGGTATTGTGATGAAGCGTATGGATCCAAAGTATAATTAATTGCATTTCTTTCTATTCATCTAGTAGGTTTTTTTGTAAGAGCTTGTTGCCTAATTAGTTTTTATAACAAAGACTGGAAATTTCACTTAAGCAAATTTTTCTTTTCCCTCACAAGGTTGTAATTTGCCTTAGTTGTGAACTGTGGTAAGGAAACTATGAATACATAAACACGGCGATTGATCCGGTGCATACAGTAATTCATGTCCCGGTAAACGGCTCTATTGTGTCCAGTTCCTGTTTGCACTCCACAAAAAGCAAATGCTCTTTATATTTACCTGTTCTACCAACAGTTGCTTATATTCTCTATTAGCTTTATTTCAAAAAAAACAATACCATAAAAACAGGGAGTCAGTTGAGCATTTCTATTTACTTTTTTGTTTTTGTGCCTCAAAACCAAAGGTGTGTGGCCATTAAAAATCACATTACATAAAGTGAATTTTTGTAAGGACTTGTTTACCGGCTGTATTGTTAGTACCACAATGTACACAATGTCCAGGAAACATAATTGCTGCTGTGGAGGTTCAAATTATAGTCTGGTGCTAGCTAAATGCTAAACACTGTCTGGCTGTGTTCCTTGTGAGATTAGTTTTGCCAGTCAATTTAAAGGAAGTGTTTTCCCCCTTCTATTATTGACAGTCATGACTGTGTGACAAATGCTTCACTGATAACTCTTTATGCACCTATAATGAAACGTAGGTCCATTCCATAACCACATAACAAACTAGGAGCTTTGCTGCAATGGGTATGTTTTTATGTTTTCTACTTTAATTGCTGATCAAAAGTAGCAGATTTCTGGAAATAAGTTATCCAAACTCCAAAACTAAACGCGTGTTTATATTGATCCTTTCCATCAGGCCTCTTTTAAAGAAAAAGCAACTTTACCTTCTTTTTATTCCTATGATTCATTACCTTGCAGTAGCCTCCTGGAGATATATATATATAAAATTAGGGATGCACTGATACTCGTGTTGGTAAGGGAGCATGGAGTCGGCTTCCCGGCCAATCAGGAAGCCAGACGGCTGCTTGTTGCTAGGCAGCCTGGCTTCCTGATCAATCATGAAGCCAGGCGGCAGGTCATGACCCGCCTCCCAGTTTCCTGATTGGTCAGGAAGCCCGGCTGCCTAGCAAAAAGTGAAGCCGGCTTCCTAGCCAATCAGGAAGCCGGGCGGCATGTCATGACCGGCCTCCAGGCTTCCCGATTGGTCAGGAAGCCACCCTGCCTAGCAACAAGTGAAGCCGGTATCCTAGCTCATCAGGAAGCCTGGAGGCCGGCCATGATTTGCCGTCCGGCTTCCTGATTGGCTAGGAAGCTGGCTTCACTTGTCGCTAGGCATTCTTGCTTCCTGACCAATCAAGAAGCCGTGTGGCACATCATGACCCACCCCCTGGCTTCCTGATTGTTCAGGAAGCCAGGCTGCCTCGCAGTGTCGTGCGGGAAGTAAAGCCAATGTTCTTTCGAAAGAACCCCGGCTTCCTGATAATCCAGGCCCACGGGTGCCGGTATTGGTATCCGGTATTGGTGAGTACCGAAGAAAAAAATATCGGTGCTTCATATCGAAAAGCGGTATCTGCGAATCCCTTACCTCTCTCTCTGTATACAGCGTAGAATCATATACACAATTATATTCAAGGTAAACCTGATAGCATATGGGAAGCTCCTGCTACTTTAATTTCCCTGTAGGGATGCACAGCTACCAGGTACCATACTTGGTACAAGTAGAACTACTGATACTTTTCCAGCTCCATTGAAAGAATAGACTAGAGAAAAACTCCAAAGTTAGGACGCAGCTGTCATTTTTAAGGAGTATTGGCTACGGGGATTTTTGTATCCCTGTTTTAATGTATGATATGGTATATATGTATATGTGTGTATATATATATATATATATGTGTGTGTGTGTGTGTGTATATATATA
>NW_017306649.1:694228-702021 GCF_000935625.1 Nanorana parkeri | reverse complement strand
ATATATATATATATATATATATATATATACAGTTATTTATTTATATTAGGGATGCCCCAATACCATTTTTTCCAGATCAAGTATCGAACGTATTCTAAAACAATACAGAGTAATGATTTCGGGACAGTGGTGGAGTGCCAAGGCTCAGTCGCAGCTGCAACCGCTGTGGCCCTGTTAGTTAGTGAAAGTGCCAAGGATCGGCACTGATACAAATACTGGTATCTGAGCATCCCTAGTTTCTAGAGTAAACAATATTTCACTTTCAGAAATATGCTGCTCTGTGTTGACATTAGAATATCTACTTTCATACATTTAAAAAAAACTTTGTTTTACCTAGGGCCCATGTGGCAAATGAATCTCCAATTCAATTCAGGGTTTTCTGGAGTTTTAGGATTTATTTTATTATCAACCCTTGCTTGTTAAGTGGCCCAACCATTTCAAAACTCGTTTTGAAGCAGGAATTGTAAGTGCCCCAATTGCAGCTCAACAACTAAAAGTATATGACACTTTTTTTTTTGGTTGTTTTTTTAAAGCTGAACATTAGGCATATATAAGAAACACACACACAGGAATGTATTCATTAATACATAATTTTATATGTATTTGTTTTTAAACAAGCAGTTTAAGTACCTGGATTTGACTGAGTATGAACATCTTCCAGTCCACTATAAACAGAGCTCACACTGAGGGAGAGAGAGAGTGAAGCAGCACAAGGAGTCTGTCAGTTGTACTGGAGTGCAAAGCACATACTGATAGGAGAAGAGAAATACGTATATAAAGTTGTGGTTTTTCCTTTCACTATTCAGGCACTTGATGGGGAAGAGATTTGAAGTGTCACGGATTTGCAGCAGATATAAATCGGGTCTCCTCTCTTGCCAGACAGATCTGTGCTGTGTGGCAGAGCTGTGTAAATCAAATGACAGTCATACAGATCCGTTGGCAGCTAAAACAACTCCCTTGTACATATTATTTCTGTGTATTTAGCTGTTTGTCTGGAGTTCAGCCTCAAGAAATATGCTGGCTTTTCCAAATATCTTCTCTTTCAGTTTTTTTTTTATTGACAGAAATTGACTGTGTGCAATCTGTATGAATAACTATGGTGATCAAATGGTTCAACTAAAGAGGATTATATTAAAAGGATCAGAATAAAACTTATGGCGTTTTGTTTGAAAATGTAGTTGCTGGAAAATAATCTAACAGAGAATCATAAGGGTCCATAAAAGACTGGCCCCATCTTGTTAACTGATCAGCTTTTTCATGAGGCAGTATGTCTTGATGTTAAAATTATATATTGAGGTGATGCATTAAATCTGGACTTTGTAAAAGTCATTTCATACAGTCCCTTAATAGAATGCCACTAATCAGAAGCCTGATGAGCTGCATTATTTGCATTTTTTGATTAAGATATGCTTTAACCTGAGCCACTTTTTTATTGGTTGGATACCCGGTCATGCTCTTTGATGTAAGCTTGAATAACCTAATAGGTGTACTTAGAGAATGCACTTTGGTAACTGTATCGGTCTTGACTCCCTCCCTGCCCATGTTACCATTAGGCTTTACAAAGGTTCAATTTTAACTGACGTTTACTCTTTCCTGTTCCCTTTAAATAATTTGTTCTAAATGGCACAGAACAAAACACAACAGCTTTGTTTGTTCTAGTATACTTGTGACATGGCAAAATCATGGTTTATTCCAAGCATTAATAGCACTTTTAGAGAAAATTGTTCTCTGTCCAGATATAGGCATTTTAAATGATTTGTTTCTGTTAGTGTGAAAGGATGAACAATCTGTACCAACCATTCACTTGAAAGGTAGTAATGGCTTGTAATGACTTTTTGGACCAGTGTTTCCATATGCTTTTGTTCTTCTGAAAAAGAAAAAAACAACTTTGACAAGAAAGTAATGCTTTTATGGCTGGATTTTCAGAGTTTTTTGCATTGCCAATCAATCTATTTAAAGTGAAACACGTGAAATGGTTGCAGCTCATAAGGGCATCCCTGGTGTTTGAGAATGGACATGGTGCCTGAAGTTGTCCCTTTTAGTTTCAAATTACCTAGGGAATGGTTTAGTACTGATGGGTTTAATGTTGCTCCTGCATGCTACATGTTCTTACGCCTGCCTTTTTAGCCTGAAAGAAGCATTGTCCTGTAGCGGTTCCTGCGTCTGATATGTTGTAGATTGTCTGGTTCCACTGCCTGGCTATAGTGTTGTGGTCTCTTCCATCCACCTGTGACCCTTATCAGTACCATTTTGTTTTTGTTCTACCTGTTCTACATTATGTGGTGCAGCATGTCTTTGCACAGAGAATAGTCCCACTGCAACGGCCCAAACTTCTCTATTGCTAATAGCCGCCACTTTTCTTTTGTTTGTTTTTTTTTTTTCGAAATCCTGGGACTTCTATCACTATAATTTGCTCTTTTTGTGAGTCAGGCTGAGATATCGCATTCATTCATAGGACCAGAAATCTCCACTTTTTTATCAGTCTGTGTGCAATTAATGCAAAATCCTACCAGCAAGTATTCTAAGTGCTCCTTGATGCATTCTTCAACTCTACCGTTATCATGTTTCCGCCCCTAACTGGGCTACATTTCCTAATACTTTCTCTGATTTAGATTCAGAGCTTTCACAGCCTTCTGAAAAGCCTGTTTTTCAGCAAGTCCCATATGACTTAGCTTTAAACAAAAAGTATTGATCCTCACATAGGCTTATAAATAAAGTGTCTTGAACTAGGTGGATTTAAAACATAGGAGTTTAAACTAAAGGCGTTTCCAATCTGAAAGTAACATCTTAAAGTAACATCTTAAACTTCCTGTAAGTAAGTTAAATATTGTAACTGCAATAATGTGTGGTAGCAAGCTTACATAGTATTTGTGGTTGAATAAAGACATAAGTCCATCAAGTCCAACCTATTGCGTGTATGCATTTATTTTTCTGCTGGTGTGTGTTTGAGTCCATGTCCAAGCTTGAAGGTTTTGCTCAGTGCACAGTGTGCCACATGTATACACAAATGGAGCAAACAGCTCCAAGATGAGTACCACTATGACAGATGTGAGCAGGTTGCCCTCCTGGAATTTCGCATTAGAGCTGTTTAAGAGTGAATTGTAATACTTAGGAGACTTGACATCCTTGAGCTGGCAGTTAATGGAAGTAAGGTGGTAAGTAAGGATGATCTGGTAGAAAGCTTGGTACTATAGCTAAAGGGAGTGTCAGGGGCTCAAGGAAAGGAAGGCCAGTCCTATAGTTGAGCACCCAACCAAATTTGCTAAGTTGAGTGAAGTTATGCAGGTGGCAAACCCAGAGGTAGCAGCCCACCTAGTAGGAGAGGAAAAGGTAATGCAGGAAGGCCTAGACAATTGGTGGTAATGGGAAAGTCTATAATCAGGAGGACTGATAGGATATTTGTTATCCAGATGGCCTCAACCAAATGGTTTGCTGTCTCCCTGGTGCCAAGGTTCGGCATATGGTGGGCTGGGTGGACAAATTACTGTGAGGAGCTGGGAATTACTCAGCGGTCTTTGTCAATGTTAGGACCAATGACAAAATACTTGTAAGTAGAATCCCTAAGAATCAATTTAGAGAATTAGACTAACAATTGAACCTCAAAGGTTATATTCTTTGCAGTATTACCTGTGACATGTGCAACACAGAAAAGACAGTGGGACCTTAGAGAGAGTTGGCATATAATGATCAGACAGGGATCAGACGCTAATGGAGGTTGGAATGGAGGAAGATGACAGAAAGGATATGGCAGGTGATAAAGAGATTCCCATGATACAAACAAACTTTGGAGCTCAGTACTATGTGTACTACAAAAAAAAAAGATCTTGTTTGCAAAATGTAAGTGTTCATCAATGGCAGAAGTCTGCCAAGCCAAATAGGGGAGTCAAAAGCTTGGTGCACGCTTAAATTGATATTGCTAAATCTTGGCTTTGTTCTTCCTATAACTGGGTTATTAATATTGCTGGCAATGCTTCCCTTCAATGAAATAAAGTAAGACCCTGTTCACACGGGGGGGCGGTTCGGCCACACGGATCCACCAACATGAACAATCCCATACAGTTGTGCTCATAAGTTTACATACCCTGGCAGAATTTATGATTTCCTGGCCATTTTTCAGAGAATATGAATGATAACACGAAAACCTTTCTGTCACTCATTGGTAGTGTTTGGCTGAAGCCATTTATTATCAATCAACTGTGTTTACTCTTTTTCAATCATAATGACAACATAAACTACCCAAATGACCCTGATCAAAAGTTTACCTACCCCAGTTCTTAATACGATGTGTTGCCCCCTTTAGTCTTTTGTGGTTTGTGTGGATGAGGCTCTTTATCTTTTCAGATGGTAAAGCTGCCCATTCTTCCTGGCAAAAAGCCTCCAGGTCCTGTAAATTCTTGGGCTGTCTTGCATGAACTGCACGTTTGAGATCTCACCAGAGTGGCTCAATGATATTGATGTCAGGAGACTGAGATGGCCACTCCAGCACCTTCACTTTATTCAACTGTAGCCAATGACTGGTCGACTTGGCCTTGTGTTTAGGATCATTGTCATGTTGGAATGTCCAAGTACGTCTCATGCGCAGCTTCCGGGCTGATGCATGCAAATTGTCCTCCAGTATCTTTTGATAACATACGGCATTCATCATGCCATCAATTCTGACCAACTTTCCTGTGCCTTTGTAGCTCACACATCCCCAAAACATCAGCGATCCACCTCCGTGTTTCACAGTAGGAATGGTGTACTTTTCATCATAGGCCTTGTTGACTCTTCTCCAAATGTAGCGTTTATGGTTGTGGCCGAAAAGCTCAATTTTGGTCTCATCACTCCAAATGACTTTGTGCCAGAAGGTTTGAGGCTTGTCTCTGTGCTGTTTGGCGTATTGTAAGCGGGATACTTTGTGGCATTTGCGTAGTAATGGCTTTTTTTCTGGCGACTCGACCATGCAGCTCATCTTTCTTCAAGTGCCTCCTTATTGTGCATCTTGCAACAGCCACACCACATGTTTTCAAAGTGTCCTGTATTTCACCTGAAGTTATTTGTAGGTTTTTCTTTGCATCCCGAACAATTTTCCTGGCAGTTGTGGCGGACAGTTTAGCTGACCGTGGTTTGGTTTCAACAGAACCCCAGAACACTGCTGATTGGCATTCTCAATTCCTTGGATATCTTTTTATATCCCTTTCCTGTTCTATACTGTTCAA
The DNA here is from genome assembly GCF_000935625.1 of Nanorana parkeri. Classification (NCBI taxonomy): domain Eukaryota; kingdom Metazoa; phylum Chordata; class Amphibia; order Anura; family Dicroglossidae; genus Nanorana; species Nanorana parkeri. The sequence continues at coordinate 696,823 of NW_017306649.1, read as the reverse complement.
CTACCTTTTCCCGCAGGTCCTTTGACAATTCTTTTGCTTTCCCCATGACTCAGAATCCAGACACGTCAAATGAGCACTGGATGAAGGATGCAGGGTTCTCTCAGAAGGCCAGAAACTCATTGGCCTTTTATACACACGCACTGATTACATGCAAACAGATCACAGGTGAGGATGGATCCCTTTAACCTCTTGCCGTCCGCCCGTAGTAGAAAAACGGACGGACGGCACTGCTGCATCGGCGGGTTGCCGTCGCTAGACGGAATTTTTTTTTATGCTCGCGTATTTTATTCTATAGGGTCTTGGCATTCAGAAAATATATAATGTTGGTGGGTTTTAAATCATTTTCAAGCCTAAAGTGTGGAATATAACATGGGTGCAAAAAATGAAAAAAGGGCCTCAGTCATGAAGGGGTTAAACTATTGATCAGGGTCATTTGGGTAGTTTATGTTGTCATTATGATTTGGAAAAGAGTAAACACAATTGATTGATAATAAATGGCTTTAGCCAAACACGAGTGACAGGTTTTCGTGTTATCATTCATATTCTCTGAAAAATGGCCAGGAAATCATAAATTCTGCCCGGGTATGTAAACCTATGAGCACAACTGTACATTGCTATGGGGACACTTCATGTGACACCATTCGAGATCAGCACTGTAACCTTGCTGATCCGCAACCACCCTGGTGTGAATGGGCTCTAAAACGGAAAGGCGGTCGTGTCTTATGTAAGAAATTATTTAAAATCAAGTGTAAAAGAGGACCTTGTTTATGGAGAGTGTGATGATATAGAGGCATTTTAGGTGGAGTTGCATAAGGGTGTGCATACTGCAAAAGTAATTATTGGAGTCTGTTACAGGCCTTCCTGGTCCTACAGTAGTATTTTGCCAGTTTTTTGGTTGCATAGGTAAGAGTTCCATCATTTAATGTGTAATATTAACATATTTGTTTTATCATTTCACCATTTAGAATTACAGGTTCTCTTATGGCCCAGAAATAAACTAAATGTGCTTAAAATAAATATCAGGCAGCCCAAACAGCGATGTTTGCTTACTGTGCAGATGTCTCTGGCATGGAAACCTGGCTGCAATATTCAGCTTAGGAAAATTGCTATGAATGTTGGCAATGCTAAATAATAATATTAGTCTGCCTTTTCCTGCTTCTATTTATCGTAATGTAAGCATAGGGATCTGTTGTCTTGAAGTCCTTTCAGAGAAAGTTTATTACTCGCAACAGTTATAGATGGCAGTATTGATGTGGCTTTTTTTTTTTTTTATCCCTGTCATGTAAATGCTCAAATCAATACTTCAAGCAGTGGAAATGGCAGGCAACTAAATTAAAAAAAACTAGACATCAGTGAAAATTAGCACCAACATGCAATGCATATGACTGACATTGGCAGTTACGAATCCAGTTAACTGTCCATCTGGTATCCAATAATATTTAAGTTCGCTGTGTCAAGGCTGCAAGCTCTTAATTGCTTTTAATATTTTTACCTATTTACTACCTTCAAGGCTGCCGACTGGGAGACTTGTCTGATTTTTATGTAGAATTGTACTTTGTGAACTTGAACTGAAAATGTACAATTTTTTTTTTTAAATATTGTGCGCTGCAAGTCTTATAATAGTCACTTTAAAAACGTATTTGTTTTACTTGTAATGGCCTCAAAATTGCCTTTTTTGGCCAAGGTTAGAAGATAATCAGGAAGATTTTCAGAGTTCCAACACAGCCCTGCTGACAGTGAATACAGCATCTTCATTAACCTCCTGTCGTCCGCCCGTTAAGAAAAAACGGACGGACAGCAGACTCGCATCAGCGGGTTGCCGTCTCCAGACGGCATTTTTTTCCTACTCGCACGCGCCTTATGACCATCGCGTCTCGCGATGGTCGTAAGTTGTATGGACACCTTTACTTTATCATAATTTGTTATATATTTAAAATGTACATAAGGAAGGAACATTATTTTACTTTTCCATATCTACAATATTGTATAAAGCAGTGGTTCTCAACCTGTGTAACCTCGGGACCCACATTTGTCCTTGGTCATTAAGTTGCGACCCAAGTCGGCAATGTCTGCACTGCAATGAAACACATTATTAGGGTGCTGCGTGTTCCTGTGCGGCCGTAAGAACTGTGGGTGGGAGGTGTGTTTGGGGTATTATTCAAATGAATGCAACGCCCTGGGCAGTATATTTTGAATGGCTGCTTGGCACAAGAACTGACAGTGCTGCGCTAGGGGGAGGCAGAGGAGCCTCTCACTTAGAAAAGTGGAAGGCATGCGGCAGACCCACTGAACATGGGGTCGCGACCCACTTTTGGGTCACGACCCACCAGTTGAGAAACAAGGGTATAAAGGCAATGTTCTGAAAAAATATCTGGTATTTATGTTAAATCTTGGTTAAATGTTGTAGGTGCATATTAGGATACCAGCCGGAACAAGTCAATACTGTGCAACACATTGGTTCATATAGCAATGAGCACCACACTATTCCTAATAACAGTCATGTTTTTTCATGGAATAGTATCCAGAGTTCTGGGTGCATCAAATGCATCTTTTAAAGTGACATTAAAGGAAATCCCCCCCGCGCCCACACCACCA